>NW_007763549.1:0-323 GCF_000696425.1 Galeopterus variegatus
ACAGTTTTATAATTTGTGCTGACAGACTTTTGTTAGCTTCTTGAAAATGCTTTATTCATCAGGGTTCTTTGGGATGGTAGTGTGCATGCAAACAAAAGACAAGCCCATGATTCAAACAAGATGCAATATTTGTGCTTATATATCAGTTAAGAAAAATTACGTACCACCACAGTTTTCAAACCAGACCCTGTGGTAAATCTCCTTCAACATGGCAGGGTCTTCAGTCTGTCCAGCTAGGAGCTGCTGTGAGACCCCACCCCCTACACACACACACACACACGCACGCACACTTACATGGACATGTGCACACTCTCACTGGCTCA
>NW_007763549.1:5880-6290 GCF_000696425.1 Galeopterus variegatus
GAGATGACAAAAGAACAAAGAAGCACCATGCTTGTAGCTTGTGTCTTTATCTTGTCTCTACACTACCTAGAAAAGCATGGAAAACTCGGTTGTCATGAATGTATCTGCACCAGGTAACTACTGAAAGGTCTGACCCCTCTGTGTTGTGATAGCACATTAACCATTGTGGAAACTTTGTAAGCTAGAGATCCAAATTCTTATTCCTGAAGCAGCAAGTGTAAACAGTTCTTCAAATTATGTAAATGTAGCTGTCAGCTGACTACATTCCTTGCAGCAGGTTCTTTCTCTCCTCCCATGACTGCTACAGTCTGTTATTGCCTGGCTCTCCCACTAGCTTGTAAATTTTGTGAAGTCAGGGACTTGGTCTGTCTTGTTAAGAGTTGTATCTTTGTTTACTAGAATATTGGTTA
>NW_007763550.1:0-481 GCF_000696425.1 Galeopterus variegatus
GTGGCTCACCCCAACTCCATGGGGACAAAAGCTTCTGCACTTGAGACCTATGTATCTGCTCGTCTGGCTGTTTATTTGTATCCTTTAAAATATGTTTTGTAATAAACTGGTAAACATAAGTATGAGTTTCCCAGAGTTTCCTAAGATGCTCTAGCAAATAAGTCTAACCTGAGGAAAGAGTTGTGGGAACCCCAATTTATACCTGGTGAGTCAGAAGTTCTAGAGGCCTGGATGTATGACCAGCATCTGAAATGGGGGGGGGGCAGTCTCTGGGACTGAGCCCCTAATGCTATCTCAAGGTATACAGTGCTGATGTCTGCTGTAGAATTGGTTGCTTGCTTGCTGCTGGAGAGAAATCACCATAAAGTTGGTCACAGAAATCTTCTGTGTTGATTGTGGTGTGATAGCAGAGGAAAAATGATTTTTTTTCCTACTCGATTTTGTGTTTTCCCCACTGACGTGTTTTCCATGGAATAAATCC
>NW_007763550.1:5994-6290 GCF_000696425.1 Galeopterus variegatus
TTTTCACTGTCAATTGAAATTATCATGTGTTTTTTTAATCTTTTATTTTGTCAATGTGATATTTACATTGATTGATTTGTGTATGTTAAACCAGTCTTGCATGACAGGGATAAATCCCACTTAGTCACAATGTATAATCTTTTAGATGAATTCCTTTTTTCCAGCTTTTTTTTTTTGTCTGGAAAAGACTTTATTGCTCCATCATTTCTGAAGGACAGCTTTTCTTCTGACTATAGTATTCTTGGATGGTAGTTTTTGGTTTTTGTTTTGTTTTCTTTTTTTTCTTTTAGCACTTC
>NW_007763551.1:0-596 GCF_000696425.1 Galeopterus variegatus
CTTAATTTTCTGCTCAGAACTCTTTTTGAGCTTCCTAATACCCACAACACGAAATCCAACTCCCCCCAGGATCTAATTACTTCTTCAGCAGGTGTTCAACACTTAATGGTTGTGTGTCAGGCGAGTTGCCTGGGCCTCTTTCAATATATTTCTCACATCCCTCCTCCTCTTTTTCTTTAATCCAGCGACATTAAATTACTTTCTCTGAACTCTCCTGAGTGTCTCTTGTATCTGTGAACCCAGTGTGGAGCCCGTCCATGGTAATTTAACAGAAAACGCCCAGCTGTTCACTCCGTCACGGTCTTCTCCAGTTTTTCCTTTTGTCTGCAGGTACAGCCACTCATCATTACCACAAGCGTTTTGAGTATACTGAGTTCTCTCTCATTTGGGGGTGCTCTCTACCCTCTTTCTCTTCCCTCTCCTTCTCTGGATTAATTATTCCTCCCTCACATACTATCTGAGAAGTTCCCATTTCCAAAAAGCTTTCCACCACCCATTAAGAAACAATGTGGTGCCTCTTTTGTGGTCCACCAGAACCTCAGCTTCTAGAAGCATGGTTCTGTCATTAAGTTGTGGGTTTTCCGTGTCAGTCTGTG
>NW_007763551.1:3984-6290 GCF_000696425.1 Galeopterus variegatus
TGTTTTCTTTTACTGTTAAGCTGTTTGAGATCCCTTGTTAGATGCATAGTTTGCAAATACTTTCTCACATTTTATCTTTTTTTTTTTTTTTTTTAAGATGACCGGTAAGTGGATCTTAACCCTCGAGTTGATGTTGTCAGCACCACGCTCACCCAGCGAGCTAACCGGCCATCCCGATGTGGGATCTGAACCCATGGCCTTGGTGTTACCAGCACCACACTCTCCCGAGTGAGCCACGGGCCAGCCCAACTTTCTCACATTTTTATAGGTTGGTTTTTTTTGCTCTGCTAATTGTTTCTTTTGCAGTGCTGAAGCTTTTTAGTTTGTAATAATCCCATTCATTTTCTTTTGTTGCCCCTGCTTTAGGGCTTTATTCATTAAGTCTTTGCCCAGTTCTACATCTTGAAGTGTTTCTCCCTTGTTTTCTTTTAGGAGTTTTATAGTTTCAGGTCGTATATTTAAGTCTTTAATCCATTTTGAGTTGATTTTGGTATATGGTGACAGTCACAGGTCTAGGTTCATTATTCTACATATGGATGTCTAGTTTTCCCAGTACCATTTGTTGAAGAGGCTGTTTTTTCCCCAATGTATGTTCTTGTTACCTTTGTTCAAACCAAATGGCTGTAAATATGTGGGTTGATTTTGGGGTTCCCTATTCTGTTCCATTGGTCTGAGTGTCTGTTTTTATGCCAGTACTATGCTGTTTTGGTTACTATAGCTTTGCAGAATAGTTTGAGGTCAGGAAGAATAATGCCCCTGGCTTTCTTATTTTCCCCCTCAGGATTGCTTTGTCTGTTCGGGGTCTTTTGTTGTTCCATATGAATGTTAGGATTGCTTTTTGTATTTCTGTGAAGAATGTCATTGGTATTTTGATGGGTATTGCATTAAATCTGTAAGTCACTTTGGATAGTATGAACATTTTCTTGATGTTAATTCTTCCCGTCTATGAGCATGGAATATCTTTCCATCTTTTTTTGTGCTCTTTCATATCTTTCAGCAATGAGGTGTAGCATTTAGGGTGTCTGTTTTAAATCTATTCTTTTGGTCCATCATCAGATGAGTGGATATGGAAAATGTGTTATATCTACACAATGGAATACTACTCTGCTATAAAAAAGAATGAAATACTGCCATTTGCAACAGCATGGATGGACCTAGAGAGAATTATATTAAGTGAAACAAGTCAGGCACAGAAAAAGAAATATCACATGTTCTCACTTATTTGTGGGAGTTAAAAATAAATATGAATACACAAATAAATTGGGGGGAGAGGGAAGAAGACACAACAATTACAATTCCTTGAAGATGATAGGACAAGCAAACAGAAAGGAAATTGTTGGGAGGGAGGCGGGAGAGGGAGGAGGGAGGGTGGTTTCGGTAATGGGCCACAATAATCAACCACATTGTATAATGACAAAATAAGATAAAATTAAAAAGTTAAAAATGAAAAATATATCTATTCTTCTGATGTAAGCACTTATTGCAGTACACTCCCTCTTAGTGCTGCTTTTGCAGTATCCCACAGTGTTTTGCATGATGTGTCATTTGTTTCAAGAAATTTTTCGATTTCTTGTGTAATTTCATCTTGTGCCCATAGGTTGTGCAGGAGCAAGTTGTTTAATTTCCATGTATTTGTATAGTTTCCTGAGTTTTGCTTGTCATTGTGTTTTAGTTTAAATCCATTATAGTCTGAAAAACACTTGAAATGATTTCAATTTTTTAAAATATGTTGAGACTTGTTTTGTGACCTAACATGTGGTCTGTCTTGGAGTCTGTTCCATGTGCTGATGAGGGTAATGTGTATTCTGTAGTTGTTGGATGAAATATTCTGTATATATCTGCCTGTTCCAATTGGTCTAAGGTTTAGTTTAAATCCTATGTTTCTCTGTTGATTTACTGCCTAGATGATCTGTCCAATACTTAGATAGGGGTGTTCAGGTTCCCAAATATTATTGTATTGGGGTCTATCCCTTTCTTTAGGCCTAATAGTGTTTGCTCTATACATCTGGGTGCTTCAGTGTTGGGTGGGTGTACATTTATCATTGTTATGATTGTTATGTTGTCTTGCTGGATAGATACTTTGATCATTATATAATATTCTAGTTTTTCTCTTTTTATGGTTTTTGGTTTGAAATATATTTTATCCAATATAAAAATAGCTATTGTTGCTCATTCTTACCAAACCTTTAAAGAGGAACTTATACCAACACTCTTCAAACTATTTCAAAAAATTGAAAAACAGAAACCATTCTCCCAAACCAATTCTATGAGGCCAATATCACCCTGATGTATAGAGCAAACACTAT
>NW_007763552.1:0-231 GCF_000696425.1 Galeopterus variegatus
ACTGAGGGTTGCGATCCGTTGCCGGACATGAAAAAAGACAAAAAGGAAAAAAAAATGTATTCTAATGTACATGGTCAAAGTAACCCAATCTTCCATGGAAAAGTTAATTTCATGAAAACTGAAGTTTACTCTGTTCCAAGGTACATCTTCATTTTCTTAATCGAAAGGTGTTTGAATCAGTAAATATATTCACTTTTCAGATAACTTCAAGTCATTTTTCTGGAATTTTAC
>NW_007763552.1:5927-6290 GCF_000696425.1 Galeopterus variegatus
GTTTCAGCTCTTATATTTAAGTCTTAATACATTTTGAGTTGATTTTGGTATATGATGAGAGGTATAGGTCTAGTTTCATTCTTGTACATGTGGATGTCCAGTTTTCTCAGCACCATTTATTGAACAGGCAGTCTTTTCCTCACTGTATATTCTTGTTGCTATTGTCAAAGATCAGTCAGCTGTAAGTATGTGGGTCATTTTCTGGGTTCTCTGTTCTGTTCCTTGGTCCAAGTGTCTTTTACACCAGTACCTTGCTGTTTTGGTTACTATAGCTTTGTAGTAAAATTTGAGGTCAGGTAATGTAATGCCTCTAGCTTTGTTTTTTTGCTCAGGGTTGCTTTGACTATTCAGGGTCTATTGTTG
>NW_007763553.1:0-334 GCF_000696425.1 Galeopterus variegatus
GCTGACAACACCAAGTCAAGGGTTAAGATCCCCTTACTGGTCATTTTAAAAAAAAAGATAAAAATCAAATGAGAAGATTTCTAAACATCTACATGATAGTGTCCACTGCCTAAATTTAACACTAGAGAAACAAAACCTGGTTCCTTGAGACACTTCAAGGTGCCCTGAACTTGGGCTCCAGGGAGCTGAGCTATTGTAAAATGACTATTTGCAGGACACACGTGTGTGTGTCTTGGATGATTTCTTACTCATTACCATGATAAGAGATGCATGAGCACCTTGGGACCTTGGGACATTGGGAGATTATCAGTGTTTCGGATTTCAGACAGTACAG
>NW_007763553.1:5436-6290 GCF_000696425.1 Galeopterus variegatus
ACAATAACAGTACAGTAACAAAAAATAATACAAATAAAAATAGTGTACAACTACTTACACAACATTTACATTGTATTCGGTATTATAAGAAATGTAGAGATCATTAAAGTATACAGGAGGATGTGCCTAGATTTTATGCATTTTCTATCAGGGACTCGAGCATCTGCGGATTTTGGTATGTGTGGGGAATCCGGGAACCAATACCCTGAGGATACGGAGGGACAACTTATGTGCATATAGGCAAAAATTCATTGACTTATACAATCAAGATATGTGTACTTATCTATATGCATGCTATAATATAATTTTTAAAATTAAGCTACATCAGCATGTTCTATTTTCTTCCCTATGGGATGTAATGGATGAAACTCAAATTATTTATACAAAGCCATAACAGATTTTGATCCTCAATTTTTAAAATTATCTCAGCATTTTCTCTTCATAGTCATGTTAATAATACTCTGGGTTTAAACCACCTATATCTTGACTCATAACTGTGATTTATTACTTATAATTGTCTTTTTTAGGGGGTAGGGCGACAGTGGCTGGCCAGTAAGGGAATCTGAACCCTTGACCTTAGTGTTTATCAGCACCACGCTCTAACCGAGTGAGCTAACCAGCTGGCCCTCCTAATTGTCTTTTCGAACAGAACTAAATAAAAGCTTGTTTGGGCAATCAAGGGGTTGGAAGCACACATGAGAAGGCCAGAGAATATATCTAGAGGAAGTAATAAATCTAAACAGAGAAGCAATGCTTCTAGAAAAGTCCTCACCGCACCCACTCTCTTCACAGTGATGAAAAGGAAAAGACACTTTATCAATAGCATAATTTATAAAGTCAAGGTTAGATATTGT
>NW_007763554.1:0-745 GCF_000696425.1 Galeopterus variegatus
ATATATTAGTTTCTGGCCATGCCTAAAAACCATAACTACAGTAGTTGAAATATTTTTTTTTTCTCATTAACAATTAATTAAACAGTTTCCAATTGCCTTTTGTTATTTTTGTAATCATTTAATAAACATGTCATTTTATAAGCTAGTAAGATAAAACTGTAAAAGCTGAGCAAAACTATGTGCCAACTATAGAAGTGAATGTTTTTCTTAACTAAAATCACTGAAACACATTAAAACAATGTTTATCATTTAAAAAAAGGTCAGAATCACAAATATGCATATTTTTAATTTACTAGCTTTTAATGATTCTGCTTCTCTTAGAATTGGCTTAAATCTGTCTTTCTGTGCCTGACTTATTTCACTTAACAAAATGTCTTCCAGGCTCATCCATGTTGCTGCAAATGACAGGATTTCATTCTTTTTCATGGCTGGGTTGTATTCCATTGTTTGTGCATACCACATTTTCTTTATCCATTCATCTGTTGATCAATGCCTAAGTTGATTCCATATCTTGTCTATTGTGAATAGAACTTCAATAAACATGTGGGTGCAGTTATCTTTTCAGTGTACTAATTTCTTTTCCTTTGGATAAATAAATACCCAGCAGTGGGATTGGTGGATTATATGGTAGTTCTATTTTTAGTTTTTTGAGGAAACTCCATACAGAAAGATAAATACCACATGTTCTCACTCATATGTGGGACGTTAAAAAAAGTAAATAAATAAGTTAGACTTAGAAGTAGAG
>NW_007763554.1:5794-6290 GCF_000696425.1 Galeopterus variegatus
TAAATGTGATCTACCACATCAACAAAAGAGAGGACAAAAACCATATGATTATCTCAGTAGCTGCAAAAAAAGCATTTGACAAAATTAAGCATTGCTTCACGATAAATACCCTCAACAAATTAGGTATAAAAGGAGTATCTCAACACAATAAAAGCCGTATATTGCAAACCTACCACCAGCATCTTCATGAATGGGGAAAAACTGAAAGCTTTTCCTTTAAGAACAGGAACAAGACAAGGATATCCATTCTCAATACTCCAATTTGACATAGTATTCTAGCCAGAGCAATCAGGCAAGAAAAAGAAATAAAGGTCATCTAAATTGGAAAAGACAGAGTCAAATTGTCACTGCTCACAAATGACATGATCTTATATATAAAAAAACCCATAACTTCTACCAATAAACTCGTAGAGCTGATAAATAAATGCAGTAAAGTTGCAGGATACAAAATCAATACACAAAAATCAGCAGCATTCTTAAACATCACTGTGCCTTT
>NW_007763555.1:0-384 GCF_000696425.1 Galeopterus variegatus
ATGTTCCCTTTATTCCATCTGTTCTTTGTTTCTTTTTTCCTCTTTCCTTGCAATCTTTTGCATTATTGCGTATAGTCTGGTGGATGCTCTAGAATGTATATTATGCATCTGCTATGGGTTAAATGTGTCCCCCAAAAGTTCATGTATTGGAAACTTGATCTCCATCATAACAGTGTTAAGAGGGTGGGAAATCCAGTTATGGTATTTGAAAAGTGGGGCCTTTGAGAGGTGATTGGATTGTGAGCACTGTGCCCTTGTGACTGGATTAATCCATTTATGAAGTAATGGGTCATCATGCTTTTTAAGGAGAGTGAGTGAGAATGTTAGCTCTCTTGCTCTTGCTCAACCTATTCTTGCCATGTGACACCTGGTTGCCAAGGAACC
>NW_007763555.1:6057-6290 GCF_000696425.1 Galeopterus variegatus
CTCCATATTTTATGCCTATATTTGGGATTGTCAGTTTTTTAAATTGCAGCCATTTTGCTGGATGTTTAAAATTATGTCTGACAATACCTACCTTTTAATTGAAGTATTTAGACCATTTACATTTAATGTAATTATTGATACAGTTGGGTTTAAGTCAACCATCTTGTTATTCATGTTCCCTTTATTCCATCTGTTCTTTGTTTCTTTTTTCCTCTTTCCTTGCAATCTTTTGC
>NW_007763556.1:0-422 GCF_000696425.1 Galeopterus variegatus
TCAGACAGGAGGAAGGGCTTAGTGTGGGG
The DNA here is from genome assembly GCF_000696425.1 of Galeopterus variegatus. NCBI lineage: Eukaryota > Metazoa > Chordata > Mammalia > Dermoptera > Cynocephalidae > Galeopterus > Galeopterus variegatus. The sequence goes on from NW_007763556.1 coordinate 30, forward strand.
ACGTGCAAGGTCAATGCTGAGATGACTGGGAGTACCTTGGTCTTAGGTTGTAGGTTTATTAAGATGACATGACTCAGTCCTTTCCACAGACATGGACTTTCAACACAAGTTCTTCTTGAACAATATTTATGGATATGTCTATACACAGATCAATTCAGGGACAGGGCAAAGACATCACTGATTTCCCTCTGATCTCAGGGAGTACTATCAATATCACAGCAGTTTGTCCCGCAGGAAAAATCTTCAGGAACATGCAAGAGAAATTTTGGGGCCATGCATCTTTATTTCCAGAATGTATCACTGTCTTCCCCTTTCACACCTCTCTTCAAACCCTCAAATGCATCCCAGTGCCAGAGAGTGCACAGTAAGTTTTTGAAATTTTCAATCAATCAT
>NW_007763556.1:5603-6290 GCF_000696425.1 Galeopterus variegatus
TTTTTTTAAATGTTTCAAGGAGATAAAAAACAAACTGTTTCATGTATTAGAACAAAGAAAGTTTTGGCATGAAAAACCTACGCTTGGTCATGAAGACTTCAGGGCACATTCCGCTGATCATCTCCTACTATGGGATAAAATGGTAACCCTGGGTTTGATTCCTGGTTTCATGGCTGATTTTTGTGACTTTAGGTAAATTGTTTCAACACACTGCTCCTCAGGGTATAATGATTGCAACAGATTTTTTGAAATGTCTTGAGGAATACTGCTGACTTATATCTGCCTCTCTGTTCTACCTCAAGCTTTTAAACCAGACTCTCCAACCAAAAAGGGGGTTCCTTTTTCCCTTTTCAAGGCCTTGACTTTGAGATTCCTTAAAACCCAAGTTCAGACTTGATATGGAATATGTGTGTATAAATTTTACATGTCTTGAGGATGCTTTCTGAAATGCAGTTTGCTTCTCCGTGGTACCCTAGAGAAAAAACATTCTCCAATTTTTTTCTTTCTTTCTCTCCTCCGTTCTGATGTATTCTCTCACTTCTTGTTCACTCTTCAAATCAACTACTGTTAGATTTATGTTGTTTTTGTAACTCGTGGGCAAAGTGAAAATTCACCTAGAAAAGGTGTGCATGCAAGTCTGTTTGTAACAAGGAAAAGATGTGAGAGAAAGGAAGAAACTGAACTTGA
>NW_007763557.1:0-534 GCF_000696425.1 Galeopterus variegatus
CAAGTTTGTTGCCCAAGGTGGAGGCAATTGTGCAGAAACCAAGTTTCTAATAATAATAATATCAAGAATAGATCTGTATTTAGCATTCCCAGATAGTCCCCAAAACTTTCCATTACAGATCTCAGAGTAAAAGATCCTTTCTTTTTTTAAAAGTGTTGCTACCTTGGCAGTCAGATTTGTCATTATTTCAGGAAAAGCTTTACTGCTTTATAAGCTCTAAAATGGGAGAGGATTTTATGAGGGCGCTGTATTCAGCGTTCCGTTCAAAGTGATCTGAGAACATGCTTGGCGCCTTTATTTGACTCCCCCTTCTCTGTTCTATTTTATCAGTTTTGACTATAGGAACATCCCTGTCCACGTATATCAGGGAAAATGTGCCAGAGACTGGTTGAGCTACTTACTGGCCAAAATGGCAAAAACAACTGTCAAGCAACCCAAATAATGTTGACCATTTTACTCCATTATGACTCTTCCTCATTTCTCTTTCTTCACCTCTGCCACCATGACCTGAAAGAGACTTTTTTAGCAACAATT
>NW_007763557.1:5861-6290 GCF_000696425.1 Galeopterus variegatus
AGAGATTGATTATAAAAGGGTCACTAGATGGGAAAAGTAAAGAAATATATAGTATGTTTTGGGGTTTCTATAATAAAATATAATATATATGATATCCAGGAATCACCAACTCCAGATAACTTACTCACAACTACTAATTTCAGAAAAGGATCGAGGATTTCTCCTACTCCTTTTAGACATATATGGATGCTAGGCTTATACTAAAGTATGGGGAAAAAAATTATTTAAATCTCTGCGCATTTTAGAGGCAAAGTGCTAAATTTGTAATTCCACTAGAAAAAGAAAGTAAACCAAATCCAGAAATTTGGCTGGAAGGTTTAACTTACTTTCAGTGTAGCCAAACCATGCTAACACAGTAAAGACAAAAACAAGTTTGTTGCCCAAGGTGGAGGCAATTGTGCAGAAACCAAGTTTCTAATAATAATAATA
>NW_007763558.1:0-868 GCF_000696425.1 Galeopterus variegatus
GCAACTTCTTTAACATTTAAAACTCTAGAGAACTGTTACTTTCATAAAAGTATTCATTTGAAATAAGCTCTCCAGGAATCCTAGAATTTTTTTTATGAGAACAAAGAGATGATTGAAGTGGTAGGCTTAAGAAAGGAAGGTATTCAAGATTTATCTAATTTGTAATACGTGATTATAATAAAAATGTAGAATATTATATTCCCATGCAAGATTTTGTTTTAGCTTTAATAAAAGTGAATTGTCATCAAACAGATTTAAAGAAATGCATAATGCCTATTAGTTATGAATATTTCTAGATAAATTGTACCACTTTCAAAGTAGCTGGAGAAAAGAGGTACAAATATTTGAGTTTCAAAAAGTGATTCAAAAAGTTTAATTCTAAAAAAAAAATTTTAAGTAAATAAATAAAATAAACACTAATAATAATAAGTTGAACTTTCAGAAGGAGAGAGTGTAACAGGTTTGTAGAGGCAGGAAAAAAGGAAGGGGGAAGGGGAAGGAGCTTAGTGAGAAGTTGGTTAATGGACACAAATCAGCTAGACAGGAAAAATAAGCTCTATTGCTACACAGTTGAGCTAGGCATCTGTAATTAACAAGAATTTACTGCATGTTATCAAATGGCTAGAAGAGAGGAGATTGAATGTCCTTAACACAAAGAAATGCTTGCTTATGTTTTGCAATGAAAAATAACACTAATTACCCTTATTTGATAATCACACATTGTATACATGTATTGAAATATAACTCTGTACCACCCTAAAAAAATAAAAATAAAAAAGAATAAAAATTAGCAACCATTTTAAATAAAAAAAATGTTTAGTTCAACATAACACATTCAAATTCAAGGATTTTGAGAGACATATTTGAG
>NW_007763558.1:6079-6289 GCF_000696425.1 Galeopterus variegatus
TCTTTATCAGGATATTTTCTTTTATGTTTTATTATTCTTATTCTTTATTATTATTATTACCTCATTCTGATCACCTATAGCCAGCTGTTTTGAAATTTAACTAAGCTTATTCTATGAGTATTAGCATTGAAGTCTGGTGGGAAAATTTAGAATGTGTGCAGAACTCCAGAAGCTAAATAGAAGTTGGTGTATCATCTCTGTATTAACACA
>NW_007763559.1:0-654 GCF_000696425.1 Galeopterus variegatus
GTCAACCTGTTTTAATCCTGTTTTCTCAGAAATGGGAGACATAGAAGTATTAAGCCCATTACCTCAAAATAAATGCCTAAAATTGAAAAATTGGTTTTAAAAATCTTGTCATTGTAGTCGCATTCATATAGAAACAATCTATGCTTAGAACTTTTATTATATTAAACATCTCATCTTTGGGAAGATTATGCATCTGTACTCTCTTGAATTAAAGCACATCATGTGTATTAGTTCCCTAAGGCTCCAATAACAAATTACCAGACACTGGGTGGCTTAACACATGGAAATTTGTTCTCTCACAGTCCAGTAAGCCAGAAGTCCAAAATCATGTAGTCAGTAGGTTTGGTTCTTTCTCAAGGCTCTGAAGGAAGAACTGTTCCATGCCTTTCACCTAGCTTTTGGTGGTTACCAGCAATCCTTGTTGTTCCTTGGCTTGTAAATACACCACTCCAATCTCTGCTTCCATTTTTATGTAGCCTCCTTCCCTGTATGTCTGTGCCTTCACATGGACTTTTTATAAGTACACTAGTCATTAGATTTAGGGCCCACCTTAATCCAGTATGACCACATCTTAACTACACACATCTGCAAAGATCCTATTTTTCAGACAAGGTCACATTCTCATGTTCCAGGTGGACATGAATTTTGGGAAGT
>NW_007763559.1:5881-6289 GCF_000696425.1 Galeopterus variegatus
AAAAAATAATATTAATAAAATAAAATATTAAAAAACTAATTGTAGGAAATGATGAATTGATCATAGCTATACATAAATTAAGCTATGAATAAATTTTTTTCATTATTTTTCCAGCAAGAAAATGCATCATATTGTCTGGTGGTTATTGGCAATTGTTGATTATCTCCAACCTATATAACATGAGAATAAGTATATATACTTTCTAATACCTGTGTTTTCTGTTCATTGGAGAAGCAGTAAGCAGATCAAAAGGAAATATTCAAATCTTTGTCAGAATTTTAAAATTTTGTGTTGCTCTCTACAAAATACAGTAGTATGGAAGTAGTTTAAAATATCTTCGAAAATGTAAACTTAGGGGAATTTTAAAAAGAATCTTTCAACGTTTTAATAACTGAAGATTAAGGCAAT
>NW_007763560.1:0-289 GCF_000696425.1 Galeopterus variegatus
TTGGTGTGATGAGTTTATTTAGATCGATGAGCTCAGTCTGATGAGCTTACTTAGAACGATGGGCTTGGTCTGCTGAGTTTACATAGATCAATGTGCTTGGTCTGATTAGTTTACGTAGATTGATGAGCTTGGTGTGATGAGTTTACTTAGATCGAAGTGCTTGGTCTGATGATTTCACGTAGATCGATGAGCTTGGTCTGATGAGTTTATTTGATCGATGAGCTCAGCCCGATGAGTTTACATAGATCGATGAGCTCGACCTGATGAGTTTACTTAGATCGATGAGTTC
>NW_007763560.1:3543-3927 GCF_000696425.1 Galeopterus variegatus
CTGATGACTTTAATTAGATCGATGAGCTTTGTCTGATGAGTTTACTTAGACCGATGTTCTCCGTTTGATGAATTTACGTAGATCGATGAGCTTGGTCTGATGAGTTTACTTAGATCAATGTACTTGGTCTGATGAGTTTACTTGGATCGATGAGCTCGGTCTGATGAGTTTACATAGATCGATTAGCTTTCTCTGATGAGTTTACTATCAATTAGCACTGTCCGATGAGTTTACTTAGATCGATTAGCTTGGTCTGATGAGTTTACTTAGATCGATGAGCTTGGTCTGACTGAGTTTATTTGATAGATTTGCTCGGTCCGATAAGTTTACTTAGATCGATGAGCTTGGTCTTATGAGTTTACTTAGATTGATGTGCTTGGACTG
>NW_007763560.1:5853-6289 GCF_000696425.1 Galeopterus variegatus
GATGAGTTTAATCAGATCGATGATCTCGCTCTGATGAATTTACTTAGATCGATGTGCTTCGCCTGATGAGTTTATTTAGATCGATTGGCTTGGTCTGGTGAGTTTATGTAGATCGATCAGCTCGGTCTGATGAGTTTACTTAGATCGATGAGCACAGTCTGATCAGTTTACTTAGATCGATGAGCTTGGTGTGATGAGTTTACTTAGATCGAAGTGCTTGGTCTGATGAGTTTACTTAGATCGAATAGCTTTCTCTGATGAGTTTACCAAGATCGATGAGCTCGGTCTGATCAGTTTACTCAGATCGATGACCCTGGCGGAATGAGATTACTTAGATCGAAGGGCTTTGTATGATGAGTTTATTTAGATCCATTTGCTTTGTCTGATGAGTTTATTTAGATCGATGAGCTTGGTCTGATGAGTTTAATTAGATTGA
>NW_007763561.1:0-391 GCF_000696425.1 Galeopterus variegatus
ATACTTTCTATTTGATCAGTCATCAAAAAATAAACCAATTTCTGAGAATTATTTTACCAAAGAAAGCATTTTAATTGATTTCCCAACATCTCTATTCCTTGCCATTTGTTTAGCAGATAAATCATGACAGTCCTGCCACCCACCTCTCCACCTCTACCCCACCCATGATTATTTCAGGAACGGTCAGGTCCGTGCCAACTTGGGCCACTGGAATCCATAGAAAAGTTATCTTGGGGATTTGGGAAAAGAACTTTCTGGCTCTAGGGACAGAGCCATTTAGAGCCAGTGTCTGCCACCCCCATAGTCATAAACTAGAAAGCAGAATTCCAACTTCTACTCGCAGCCGTCTTATAACTACATGGAATCTAAGCCTTCCAATGACACCATTACT
>NW_007763561.1:6071-6289 GCF_000696425.1 Galeopterus variegatus
TAATACAATTTTTATCATTAGCGACCCCATAGTTCCTGCACTCATGGAGCTCATAGTCTAGTTGATAGAGACTGACAATAAACATAGACAATACAATTTCTGATAGTAATGGGTGGTAAGAAGAAAATACACAGAATACTGATAGAGAGTGATGAGCGGACGGCTACTTCAGCTAGGACAGACAGGGCAGCCTCTCAAAGGTGAAAATATTTGAACTG
>NW_007763562.1:0-6289 GCF_000696425.1 Galeopterus variegatus
TTATCTAGTTTAGTAAATGGAACCATTTTCTCTCCACTCAGTTTCCAAAAACAGAAACATGCGAGTCATCCTGTGGATTCTATCCCATAAATGTCTCTTACATTATATATATACACCCTTTTCTATCTCCATTAACATTAGCCCTACCCCTCCCTCATCATCCTCTCTTGCTTGAATTTCTACAAGCGCTACCCATTGGGCATTATGTCTCCGGTCTTTTTTCTTTCTGATGCATTCCTTCACACTGAGGCTAGAGTAATCTTTCTAAAGTGTAAATAGGAAAATATTTCTCAACTTAAAGCTCTTCAGTGTCTTTCCATTCCTGTGAAAATTTGGTGCAAACTATTTAATATGGTTGACAATGTTCTCAGTGACCTGGCTCTAACTTACCTTTCCAGTCTCATCTAAAATCACCCAGTATAATACTGACAGGATTAAGTGACCCAAAGTTCAAAATAATAAAACAGAAAATGGAAATACACCATTGGAAGATCTAAATATTAAAGTTACCAGATGCAGGCTTTACATGATGAATATGTTTAAGAAATTTGATACTAAGAATTTTAGCAAAAAACAGAAAACTGCAAAAAATGCTTCAAATGGAAATTCTAGAACTGAAAAAAATGTAATGACTAAAATTAGTAACTCAATACATGAGCTTAGAAAAGTTTAGACACATTGAGGAGATGATTTGTAAACTGGAAAATAGGTCTGAAAAAAATAACCCATCTGAAACCTGAGAGGAAAATGACCAAAGATAGTGGAGGGAGGGGTTGGAGGTAGTAAAAGACATGTGGGATGCAGACATTGGCATCTCAGAAGGCGAAAAAGCAAGTGGGGCAGAAACGATCTTTTAGAAATAACAGCTTGTGACTGTCCAGTGCACCACAGATTCAACATCCCAGTAGGATAAATACCAAAAAATAAAAAACCCACACTCAGGCATGGCATAGAGAAATTGCTGACGAAAACAGAGGGAAAATTAAAAGCTTTCAAAAACAAAAGACTCCAGACTGACCAACAAGTAGCAAAATTAGCTAGCTAGAAAATTTGCTTTTCTGTCCACTTTAGGAAATGCCAAAAATCAGTGGTTTGGTTTGACTATGTTCTGGGTAGCTCTTATCTGCTCAGTCTGTTTTCCCTGAGAAAGCAAAGTCTTCAGCTTAGAGGGATATCAGTGTGCCCAGCTTCGAAGGCACTGACCTGAGACAAAGTTTAGTGGTGACTGAGTTCCTGCAATCTGTTTTCAGATGCTATGCAGTCCTACTGCTATCTAAATAAAATTATGGAAGCAGCTTGGGATGTTCACATCTCTTGTTATCACAATGTAATATTATTTTAAATTCTAATATATATATATAGTGATTGAGAAGTTTATGATTTATACAGGATATTTGGCGATGTTATATCTATTTGTTTAAGTCACTGAAAGGTAGTCTTGGTAACCCAAGTAAATGTAAAACGTATCACAAAGATTATAATAATTGAAATTTCTTAGAATATTTGTCTTCTCTTCCCAAACGTTCTTGTGGTTCTTACTCCTCTGATTTTGTGCTCATGTACTTCTCTCTCGCAAGAATCCCTTACTGCTTTATCCCTCCCATCTGAATCATGGTTCATGCAAGGATCATTAATATAACACTTCCTCCAGGCGACCTTGCATTTTACTGCTAGCTGGAATCAGTCCATCTCTGTTCTCTCTTAATATTTTATTTGTACTACCATTACTTCACATACTTTTCTCTGTGTTGTACTGTAATTAATTGTTAAAACGTCTTTCTTTCACTCATTCATTGCATCCTTGTTAGTAGGTTATCTTATCCATCTTTATGTCCTTCAGAGTTCTGAGCTGAAAGGTTACATTAGGAATCATCGAGTTCAAAGGACCTAATCTGTTCCAACATCCATCCACTATTATATATCCCTTGTGTAATACAATTGACAGATGTTTGTTTATTTGCTTCAACACCTGCAGTGGCAGAAAGCACTATGTATTTCACAGGGCAATTCATTTCACTTTTAGGTGACTTATTAGAAAGTTCTTCCTGACGCGTGCAAAATCGGCTTCCCTAACTTCATCCATTTGTTCTAGTTCTGTCCTGTGAAACTACATGGAATAAGTTTAATATCTTCTCCATATATGGGCAAATTATTTCTAAGTTCAATACATTATAGTTATTTTCTATAAAATGTTGGTATTTGGAGTACATTGTTTCAAACCCTACAGTTTATTTTTTCCAGCTTTAAGCCACATTGCAATGACTCTTTGTATTAGCTTTATAGCCCATGTACAGGCTTTGGGCCTTGAAACTGTTATGGCTAAAAGGAAAATTTTCATATGTATTAATGTCACTTGAAAGCAAACTCCTTGAGTGATAGTGCCAACAGAATTATAGAAATGAATAAGATAATGTCCTTGTCACTGGAAAGGTCTCTTTTTATTAAACAAATTGCTAGTGCACCAGAAAAAAATGGAAAATAAATGTCAATGCAGAGTTGAAAACCTTTATTTTGAAAACAGAAGGCATTGATCATCTGCACTCTTCTGTTGTGTCTTTATTTCATTATACATTGTTACTATTTCAAATTAATCTTCAGAGAGCAGAATGAGAAAAACATTGCACCATCATTCAACATCTGCGTCCTTAAACTGATAGGTCATAGCAAAAATTGAAATCTAGCTTGGTCTAGTAGTTATCATGAATGGTAGTGCATTAACTACCCAAAAGTAAAATAAAATAGTTTTGAAGAGTTTGAGATCTAAACATTAAAGAAAAACACAAATTTACAGTAATTGGTATAAAATAAAATGTGACTTTAATTTACATTCTTCGCTAAAATGTCCCCCCCAACCCACCCATCCCTCCTGGCCTCCACCAGGATGACAATATCCATGCTAAGGATGAGAAGTGAGTAATATGTACATCTTGCATAATGCTATTTTAAATTCTAAATGTAGAATTATAGACCAATAACTGTCACCTCATATTCATGGGTGGGGAGAGAGTCCTTCAGGGATGAGGCATCTGCAATACTTGGAATGCCATGCTTTCCACTTTATTAAAATCTTGATTTCTATGCAATATAGTAGTAGATAGGTGTTTTAAATAAAACATTTGTTTCAACCTACTGGAAGGAGTTCCAGTACTCTGCTCTTACTGTTAAAGTAGAATGTAGTTTGACTTATGCTCCTGTTATTATACAAATTTTAATTGGTTATTAATTAAGCCTATTGCCTGAAGCTATGGCACAGAATTGATTAAATACTAAATATATCAGAAATCAGTTATTTGTTTGTTTACACATTTCATTTATGTAACAGAATATTGCCATGAATAAATCTGAAATTCTGGTGTATGAGTGAACAGGACAGAAAACTTAAGTTTGCATGTATGGTAAAAACATTTTCCATCATCTAAGCCCTGATACACAATTGAAAAATATCTAAGCATACGTAAGATGCCTTACAGTATATTAACTGTGGCGCTTAGATCTTGACATAATTGCATTCATGCTCTGGGTAATGTTTAGGAGCCTTTGATTAAAGATGATTTCTCAGAAGCAGAGCAACTCTCTACTCAGCTAGAGGGTTTCTGCTATAAAACAAAGGCATCCTGGGCCTTGAAAATTTGCAGTCTGAACTGTACATTTGCTTTTTAAAAACACCCAGAGAAGCATCGTTCAGAGTGAGCAGTCTCTATGTAAGTTGCTCTAATAATAGTAGAGTCACTACATAATTTTAACAAAAATTTTAGACTCATTTGGTAAAAAATAATCTCCTTCAACAGAACTACATTGTATTGAATATTTCACATTTCTTTGGTTTTCAGAACCTCTTTATTTCACACAGTCTTTGAATGACAGTTTACTTTTTACTGACTTAGCAGGGTCTTGTTTTGTTTTTTTATCAATGGTCGATAATTTACACACAATAGTGAATTCAATTTTCCATATATAATTTACTGCATGAGAATTTAAAACTTATTTAACAAGTTCTTGAAAATTTGAAATAGCATATTCTATACTAAAAATATTATATTTGCACTTAATCAAGAGATGCTTCTCTTTAAATAAAATTGAACATCATATATAAGGTACTGTGTTACAAAAATTTGGGGGAAAGCTTTTATATCCATGTTGGTGAAGTTCAAATGTAATTCAGTTATTTTAGAACTTCAGATATGTCATCAGGTGGACCTGGATTTATATTCTAATTAAAAGTTCAACATACAGTTGCTATATGACTCAGCAGTTCCATTACTGGGTACATACTCCCCAAAATTCAAAAAACGTGGTCACACAAAAAATTGTACATGGGTGTTTATAGCAGCATTATTCATTAGAGTTAAAAAATGAACCTTATAAACACTCTGTTAAGTGAAAGAAGTCAGGCATATTAGGACTACATACTATATGACTCAGTTTATATGAAACATCCCAAATAGGCAAATTCATAGAGACAGAAAGTAGATTAGTAGTTGCCAGGGGCTGAGGGAAGGAGGGAATGGGGAGTTGACTGCTCATGGTTATAGATTTCTTTTAGGGGGTGATGGAAATGTTCTACAATTATATAGCGGTGATGGTTGCACAACTTGGAAAATATACTAACAATCACTGAATTGTATGCTTAAGAGAGTAAATTTTGTGGTATTCAAATTACATTAACTTTTCAATGTTTAAATCATCAATAGCAACTAATGGACAAAGGTCAAAATAAGACAGTTCACAAAAGGAGAAATTTAAGTGGCTGATAAGCATGAGCAAAACTTTTTGATGTCATTTGTAATTAGAGGAAAACAAACTTAATGCAAAATTTATCCTACCAATTTTTTTATCTATCAAATTTATATTTTTTAAATAAAATTATACATGTCAGTCAAAAGCATTTTCTCTGTTCATTATATTGGTGAAGTAAAAATTGGGTCAAACTTTCTGAAGAGCAATTTATATAAACAAATACATTTAGAAATTGTATGTCTGAAATATTTGTTTATCTCAATGTAAATACCGTACTGTCTTGATTACTGTAACTTTACAATAAGTCTTAAAGTCAGGTAGTTTGACTCCTCCAACTTTGTTCCTCCCTTTCTAAATTGTTTTGGCTATTCTAGGTAATTTACGTTTCCATATGAATTTTAGAATCACCTTGTTCATATCTACAAAAATGTGTGCTAAGATTTGGATTGGAATGCATTAAATCTATAGATCAATTTGGGGAGAATTGATCTCAATGATATTGAGCCTTCTGTTCCATAAACACACCACTTCTTGCCATTTATTTGTCTCATTTATCTAAACAATGTTTTGTAATTTTCAGGGTGCAAGTTTTGCATGTCTTTTGTCTCATTTTTCCCTAAATATTTTGGTGCTATGGTAAATGGCATTTTTAAATTTCAATTTTGGATTATTCATTGCCAGTATACAGAAATAGAATTGATGCTTGCACATGGATCTTAGGTCCAGCAATCTTGCTTAACTCAGTAATATGTTACAGTAGCTTTTTGGTAAGTTCCATATGATTTTTCTGTGTAGATGATCATGTGTTCTATGAATAGTTTTCATTCTTCCTTTCTAATCTCTATGCCTTCTATTTCTTTTTCTCGCCTGAATTCACTCCCTGCAAAGCTCCAATACAATGTCTAAAGTAAGTGGCAAAAACATAAATCCTTGCCTTGTTTCTGATTTTAGGGATAAAGAATTGTCTTTCACCATTAGTATGACATTAGCTGAGAGCCGTACATAGATGCCCAGATTGAGGAAGTTTTTTCCTATCTCTGTTCAGAGTTTTTATGAGAAATGAATGTTGGATTTTGTCAAACGTTTTTCCTGTATCTTTTGAGAAAATTATATATATATATTTTTTCTATTTATTTATCTATCTGTTAATATAGTGAATTGCATTAATTTTCTAATGTAAAGTAATCCTTGAATTTCTGGAATAAACCTTGTTTTGTATAATTCATTTTATATATTTTGGATAAGATTTGCTAAAATTTTGATAAGAATTTTTGCATCCATGTTCAGGAAGGGTAATTGGTTTGTAGTTTTCTTTTCTTGCAGTGTTTTTTTCTGGTTTTGGTACTAGAGTAATGCTGGCCTCATAGAATGAATTGGGGAGTTATTCCCTTCTCTTCAGTTTCCTCCAAGTTTAGGTGGAATTCACTGACGAATTGAATTGAATGAATTGAATGGAGTTGTTTTTGTTTGTTTGTTCATTTTTGTTGTTTTTCATGGGAAATGTTAAACCACAAACTCAATTTAATAGACACAGAGCTATTCAAGTTATCTT
>NW_007763563.1:0-6289 GCF_000696425.1 Galeopterus variegatus
CAATTAAACAGAAGATACACACAGATATAAAACAATGCAACTATACCATCAACCAACAGTACCAATCAGCATAATAGGTTAAATAACAGAAGACTATATTAAGAGAAGAATATATTTTTTACAAGTACCCACAAATGATAAACCAAAGTAGACTATATCATGGGCCAAAACTCAAACATAAATGAACAAAAGAATTGAAACCATATAGGATGTGTTCTCTGAATTCAATGGAATTAAACTAGAAATCTATAACATTAAAATAGGAGAATACACAGAAACATTGAAGCCACCCATCTTACCTCTAAATAATCCATTGGTAAAACAAGGAGTCACAAGGGAAATTAAAAAAAAAAATTAAACTGAATGAAAATGAACATACAGCATCTCAAAATTTGTGTGACACAACAGCTAAGGCACTGTTGAAAGGAAAATTTATAGGACAAAGTGCATTACAAAGAAGAAAAAATATTAAATTAATCATTTAAGCTCTCTGCTCAAAAACCCAGAAAAAAGTGAAATAAACCTCAAACAAGCAGAAAAAAGAAATTAATAAAGGAGTAGAACTCAATTTAAACAAAACCCGAAAAAAAGTACACAGAAAAACTTTCCAAGAAGGAGATAATTCCTTTGAAAAAAATCGATGAAATTAATAAAACTCTCTCAAAAAAAAAATAGAGAAAAAAGTGAGAGGAGAGAAATTATGAATACCAAGAATGAAGCGGGAAATATTACTACAGACATCACTCAGATAATAAAGGAACGTTGTGAGAAACTCTAAACACATAAATTTGACAATTTACATAAAAAGAAAAAATTCCTCTAAAAACAAAAACTGCTATACATAACCGAGAATAAATAACTTGCACAGCCCTATAGCCTTTAAGAAAACTGAATTTATAATTTAAAACCTGACTAGAAATGAATCTCTAGATCTTAAAATTTTCACTGAAGTCTACCAAATATTTAAAGAAAAAATTAATGTCAATTCTACACAATCCAATAAAATTTATGAATTTTGCATCATCCTGATACAAAAACTGAACAAAGACAGTACAGTCGAAGAAAAGCACACACTAATACCTTTCATGAATACAGGTGGAAAATCCATTCAAAAAATATTAGCAAATACAGTTCAACAATATATCAAAATAAGTATACACTATGACCTAGTAGGGCCAAATAAAATTTATTTCAGGGGTACAAGGATGGTTCAATATTAAAAACTAACCAATGTAACCCACTGTATTAATATGATAAAGAAGAAATGCACATGATTGTATCAATTGATGTAAGAAAGTATTTAGCGTAATTTACTAAATACTCATTACAAAACACAAAAAATAGGAATTGACAGCCAATTCCTCAATTTGACAAAAAGCATCTGCCAAAAAATAAATAAATAATAAAATCACAAAAGCAAAGGACAAGTAAAAAACTGTAGTTAATATTACACTAATGGTAAAAGACTGAACTTACCTTCCCCTAATGATTGAGAACAAGGCTAAGAATTTTACACATACCCTGATGTTCAAAGTAATGCTGAGTGGCCTTGCCAATGCAATAGGCAAGAAACGGAATTAAAAGACATAGAGATCAGGAAGGGAAAAATAAAGCTCTTTATTCATAGATAACATGTTTTTCTATGTAGAAAATCACAAAATATCTAGGGTAGAAAGAAAGAACAATGCAAAACCCTTCCTAGAACTAATAAGTGAATTGAGCAAGGTCACAGAATATAATATACATACTTAATAATTCAATTGTATTTCTCTGTACTATTAATGGATATGTAAATAACAAAATTATAAATATACCAATAATCATTTGACAATAAATGCTTACACACAAATCTTACCAAATATATGTAGGACTTGTATTCCGAAAAGTCTAAAATGCTGATAAAAAAATATATATATATCTAAATAACTGGAGAGGTTCACAGATTGGAAGACTCAACATAGTAAAGTTATAAATTCTCTCCAAATAGGTATATATTTAACAGAATTTCTACTAAAATCCCAGAAAAAAATTGCATACATTGAAAATCATTCTACAGTTTACATGGAAATGAAAATGAACTTGAATATCTAAAACCATTTGGACATAGCAGTATAAAGCAAGAGGAATCAGTCTGTCCATTTTCAAGATGTATTAGAGTTACACTAATTTAGACTGTTTGATATTGATGAGGGAATAGAACGAAACAGAATGGATATCAGAAATAGGTCCACAAAAATATGCCAAACTAATTTTTGCTTAACCTGCAAGTACATTTCAGTTGAGGAAAGATAAGCATTTCAACAAAGGTGTAAGAGCAATTGGACATCTATAGGCAAAAATAAAACAAAACAAACAAAAATCCTGTCTCCTATCTTACTCAAAACTTAGCTCTAATGGATCATTTGCTTAAAAGTAAAATGTTAAATTATAACTTTTTAGAAAAAAACTAGGAGAAAATCTTTAGAATTTAAGGATGAGCAGACTTCTTAAAGTTGACACTAAAGTATGATCTGCAAAATGAAAACAAAAAATTAATTGGACTTCCACAATGAAATAAGTTGCACTACTGAAAATCCTATAAGTCTCTAGTTAGGAAAGACATGTTCAGACAAAATCCTGTGCGTGAATATTTATAGCATTTTTGTTCATAATATTCCCTAAATATAAAACACCCAGATGTTCTTCAGCAATAATGTGGTCCAACCATAACGTAAAATATGAAGTAATAACAAAAGAAATAGAATATTAATATATGGCACAATCTGGATGAATCTCCGGAGAATTATGCTGAGTGGACAAAGACAACTACATAATATTCTTGAAATGACAAAATCATAGAAATGGAGAACAGATTAGTAGTTGCCAAGGTGTATTAGTCCGTTACTATTGCTTGTAACAAAATTCATACAACTGGGTATTCATAAAGAAAACAAAATTTTCTGCTTACAGTTTTGGAGGCTGGGAAGTCAAAAATCCAGGGAACACATCTGGTGAGAGCCTTGGTGGTGGCAACAGTGATGGCAGCATATCACATCGCAAAAATGGCGGAGCAGAGAGATAAAGATAGAGAGAGGGGAGGTGTCAGGGTCTTTTAAACAACCAGCGCTGGTGGGGACTAACAAAGCAAGAACTCATTCACTACCCCCATCCCCCAGGGAGAGTATTAATCCGTTCATGAGGGATCCACCCCATGACTCAAACACCTCCCAACACTGCCACATTGGGGATGAGACTTCCACATGAATTTGGGGGAGGGGGCAACACAGCCAAAGTCTATCACAGGGGTTGTCAGGTATGGGGGTGGGGAGAAGTGGTGTGGCTGAAAAAACGTAAGATGAGGAATCCTCATTGTCACAGACATGCATCTTTACCTCATCAGTGTCAACACCCTGGTTGTGGTATGTGACCTACAGTTTTGCAAAATGTTAGCACTGGGGGAAACTGAGTAAAGTATACACAGGACTTTTCTTTGTTACTTCTTGCAATTGCATGTTAATCCCTTCAAGTAACATTTCAGAAAGGGAGAAGATAAAAGATAAACTAAATTTACTGTCATTAACCAACAACCTAACAAGCTTACTTTCTCAAAATCCACAGAATTTTTTTCTACTTTTAGAAAAATGTATGCTGTGTTGTGCAAAATCATACTTAGAAAAATTCAGAATTGATATTTGGAAACTATTGTAATTGAATCTGTAGGCCACTATTATAAAATTCCCAGAGTGATATTTTTGGATACAAATTTTCAATTAGGCCTCCCAATTTTGGCCAGTTAAAGCAGATAGTTTGGGCTTAGACTAGCCTTCAATCCAAATTGAATCAATCCCAAACTAGTTTGCAACTGAAGATACATTTTTTATTGCTTGATTCTGAAGAATTGTTTCATGCATTTAAATTTAAATGCCATAAGTCTTCACTAGAATCACAGCGTTAAACACATCTCCTTTCCATTCTTAATGATATAGCAATACAAACACATTTTCAGGAAAATTGAAAAAACTGTTAAGAATGTATTTTTCTCCATTAGTGGATGACTAGAAAATTCTCTTTACTATATAAAATTTTAGAGAGATTCTCAAAATACAAATGCATTTATTCTTTAACTAACAGATATTAGCAAAAAGTATCCTGAACTTTATTTCTGACTTATTTACTAAATCTGCTGCTCTTTCTTTGCTTTTTGTTTAGGCACCAGGACCATATCTGAAATTATTTTTGTAGTGTTTGCTCAATAATGAATACATCCTCAAGTACCCCTTTATTCAACTCTAAACTGAAACATTTAAAAAGACATATAGTGCTTTAGTAACTTTAAATCATTCCCTATTACAGAAGGCAATTTCAAACTATTGAAGCATTTTGTAAGTGTTTCTCTTTCAAATTGTTAAATGTTTAGGGATTATAAAGAGTTATTTAACTTTATGCAATACATTAGATTTATTAGTATCATTTTAAAAGAAGTAGGATTATAACATCATATAAATCTATCAACTAAAACAGCATAAAATATATTTAATCAGTATAACTGCCAGATGGAGACATATATGGAATGAAAGAGGAACAAAGAAACGGAGAACAACAACCATAAATAATTTTACGTCAGGAATTTATGGACTATAAAGTAAGAAATTTAAGTATAATAAACAAATGATAGCTCTTTAAAAGTTCTGTATATCCAGAATTTAAAATAAAAAAAAATAATGATAATTTTTGAGATAAAGAAAAATAATCCTTAGGCCAATTATAAGATTCTTAGGGTTGAGTGTCAGTTGAATAATACATGACAAAATTAATAAAACGTGAGGTGGTAGAGACTTCAACAAAGACTCTCAATTATCCCAACCTCTGGTGTTCATGACATTGTGTAATCCCATGTTTTTGAGTGTTTGCTGCACCCGGTGACTCACTTCTAAAAAAAAAAATATTACAGAAGTAATATTATTTCTGAGATTAAGTTAAAAAAAGACCCTGGCTTCTCTCTTCCTCGCCCTGTCTCACTCTGCTGAAGCAAGTTGCCATCTTTTAAGTTACTCTGTGGAAAGGCCAGGGTAACAAGGAACTGAGTTCCTGCTGTCCAGCATCCCACAAACAACGGAATCCTGCCGACAACTATTTTAGTGGGCTTAAAGCAGAACCTTCCCCTTAATGCCTTCAGAGGAGACTGTGGCCCTGGCCAACAACCTGACAAAGTTGTGCAGGATTTTTGATCCACAGAAACTCTGAGATGAAGATTTCTGTGTTTTTTTTTTTTTTTTTTTTAAGCCACTGAGTTTTGGGTTAATTTGTTATCCAAGGGTATGATATCATCAATAAGTAGTTAATATACACAGCTAAAGTTCAAAGAAAAGAAATAACATTATATTCACATGAAAGAAAAGTAATTGAAAGCCAATGAACTAAAATGTTCAGATCAAAAGTTGAGAAAAGCAAAAGTGTAAACAAAAAGCATGAAAAGCAATATTAAAGATATTATTAGGTATAAATGAAATAAATAGCAACAAAAAGATGATGAATTAAACTGGCAACTGATACTTTGAAATATATTAGTAATTTAAACTAATCTCTAATAAGAACTACTAGGAAAAAGAGGTATTTCAAATAAAAATGCTGAATGAAAGGGAAAAATAACTTGTCATCACAGATTAAACAATGTTAAAGAAATATTATGAAAACCAATACACAAGTAAATTTGAAGAATTCTACAGGATGCATAAATTTATTAAAAAAATACAAAATGCTTGAATTGATAAAGGAAAAATAAAAAGACTTGAAGTCTCTTACAAAATAGAGAAATTGGAATAATGTTCAAAAATATCCAGGCCCAGGCAGTGTCATGTATGTTTTTTACCAACATTTTAAAGAACAGATAAGCCCCATTTATAACACATGTACATTTTGTTTATATACAGCACACAGATAAATTAGAATGTATTGTTGTATGACAGAAGTTTAATTTTTTAATGTTGATATTTAGATTTCTTAATAAGCAATTATTAAACAAAAAGAGTGAAAATTGATTAACTAAATTTATAAGGATAATATTAACTTTATTTCAGAACTGGACAAGCAGAATATAAGAAGAGATAACATGTTTTTGAAATAATTTGTAATAAAGTATATTATGATTTAGTCCCGTACATGAACATACCTCTTTAGCCAGTTTATTATTTTTTGGACATTTTTATACAAAGCACATTTTCAAAACAAAAGTTTATATTAAATTTGTACAAAAAAAGCAGATAAAAACAAGACTACTGAAAAGTAGCATTATTATCAGATAAATTTTTTA
>NW_007763564.1:0-611 GCF_000696425.1 Galeopterus variegatus
TGAATGGTGGGGAGGGGGACATTTGGAGTGATTGCTAATAGGACCTGGGTTTACTGTTGGGGTGATGGAAATATTGTGGGCTTAGGTAGTGAAGATGTTTGCCCAAAAGTGCGACCATACTAAAAACCCGTGCAATAAAAACCCCTATACTGTACGCTTTTAAAGGTTACATTTTAAGGTATGTAATTATATATCAATAAAAAACCAATAATAAGGGGCCGGCCCGGTGGCGCACTGCTACAGTGCGCCACTTGGGAAGTGCGGCAGCGCTCCCGCCGAGGGTTCGGATCCCACATACAGACCGACCGCTCACTGGCTGAGCGAGGGGCAGTCGCAACGCCGAGGGTTGCGATCCCGTTGCCGGTCCCGGTCCGGCACGGGCACGACACTGAGGGTTGCGATCCGTTGCCGGTCATGAAAAAAGACAAAAAGGAAAAAAAAACCAATAATAATAATACTTATAACTGCCCAAGACTCTAATGATGAGAGAAAACCCATGCGCTGGCCAATATACACTAGAGATGTGTTTCTGAATGTAGTAAAAATGAAACAAAGCATGACATTAAAATGCTTCCAGAACTTTCACTCAACACATTCTGCATTAACGAATC
>NW_007763564.1:4399-6289 GCF_000696425.1 Galeopterus variegatus
TTCTCTCTCTATGGGTTGATATGGGAATTTACACACCTGAAAGGAATGTGTTTGAGTTGTATGGATGAAAACACCTGGTGTAGGGCCGGGTTCATGCTTTGCTCTCAGTAATGACCTGTGACAGCAAGGTGTGTATCCATTCATTTACCTTTGGATCACCTTACCAGCCAGCTTGGAAAAAAAACTTACATATATATATAATTTTTTATGTATATACTTGCACGCACACACACACACACACACACACACATATTCATTTGCCAGCTGCCAGAGTCTTCATTCCTGGGATAACCATTAAATTTAGATTCATCCATTAGTCAGGTTTCAAATGTTTCAAAAATGGCAATTGTTAGGTTACATATGTTTTATCACAATAAAAATAATGGAAGAAAAAAATCTTTTACATAAAACAAAAATGAGAGATAGGAGACATTGTTTAAAAAGCAACAATACAAACTACTGAAAGCTAATCAACTCCCTCATACTAAAACCTGTATGTAGCACTTTCTTTCCCACAAATCTGTTTTTAAATATTTTCTCCATTTCACAATTATGCTCCCCAAAATGGCAGAATAGTTGCCTGAAAATATTTCTTCTGATGCTGAACATAATTCTGTATGTTTGAGATTACGCCAGAAACTCCATCAGCAGTGACACCGCAAGACAGCAGAAATCCAAACTGCAAATATTCACAGAGGGATGAGAGCCTAGAATAACTATTGGGAATGTTAATCATTTTAAATGGAGGAATTATTAGAGGGAACAGATTTATCAGGTGTGTCCTTGTTACTAGTTTAGAGCACCTGACATAGTTTCTAAAGGAAAGGGAGAAAAGAGAAGCACTACAGGAATGAAAACATGTACAAGATTTGAAGTCAGAAAAGTGTGAGTTCAAATAGCAGCTTCCCCCCAACAGCTGAGTGACCTTGGGAGGTTATTTATCTGATCTGAGCCTGGGTTTCTTTAGCTTTAAAATCAGAATTATAGTAGCAATACCTACATTCCAGTGTTGTTTTATTGGAAAGAGTGGTGTCTGGTACATAGGAGGGTACTTCAAAAAGTTCGTGGAAAAAAAAGAATTAAAAGATAATACACATCTTTCCATGAACTTTTTGAAGCACCCTTGTAGCGGTTAAGAAGCAGCAGCTGCTATTTATTATCATTTTTGCACTGTCAGTGTCCTTTGGCCAAAGACCACCAGGAACACAACCGGAGTTAAACAAGTTGGGTTTACTGCTCATTGCAATGAGAGAGAACACGCCGTGGGGAACTGTGGGGCGTCTTAGTAAGAGGATGTTCTAGCATCAGGGCTAGCGTGAGCTGCTTTGGAGGAAGGTTTGTGAAAGTGGAGCACTGTTGTAAGTTGGGAAGTGGGGCTAATTCTACGACTGGGTGTCTTACTAAATCTGATCTATAGGTGTCTGGAACATAGCAGTTATTCAAGAAATAGCTGCTATTTATTCTAGGTAGGGCAGACCAGAGAGAGGCTCCAGCCATGTAGACAAACTCACTCACGTTTGCCTGGAGGAAGACTGGCTTGGATGATGTTCAGGTTTGTCTGTGTTCAGGCGTGATGGTGGAGTGGCCTTGTTTTTGTGCTGATCCATCCTGGTCACAAAGTGGCCTTGTCTGAGGCTGATGTTCTCTGAAATCGTTTATGTTAGACAGAAAAACGCCAGCATCTACCTAATGGTACCTGGATGTCCATGACTACTCTTCTCTTTCTCACCACATTTATTCCACAAGTATTTAGTGGCTATTGTCAATCCTGGGTGTCCCTTGTCTAACAGAGTTCAAATTCTATATTAAAATAATTATAGGTCGGGCCAGCCCGGTGGCGCACTGCTACAGTGCGCCGCTTGGGAAGTGCGGCAGTGCTCCCGCCGAGGG
>NW_007763565.1:0-331 GCF_000696425.1 Galeopterus variegatus
ATTTCTTAAAGTGTGGAGGCTGGGAAGGCCACAGTCCAGGGGATACATTTGGTGAGGGCTTTGTTCCTGGTGGTGACTTTCTGCAGCAACACAGGATGCCACGTGCCCAGAATGGGCTGAGCAAGAGAGAGCTAAGCTTCTCACTGGCTCTCCGCATAAAGCAATTTATCAATCCATTCACCAAAGTGCAGCCCTCACAATCTAACAGCTCTAAAAGGCTCCACCTTTCAATTTCCATAGTAGCAATGCCCATCCTCTTATCACTGTTATAGTGGGGATTAATTCTCCAATACATGAACTTTTGGGGGACACATTTGACCCATAGCAGGAG
>NW_007763565.1:5581-6289 GCF_000696425.1 Galeopterus variegatus
ATCCTCTTGACAGCTCTGTAAATATGATAGTTATCATTCTTGCTTACAGATAAAAAAAAAAAAAAGGTTTAATAAAAGCGTGATGGGGCCGGCCCGGTGGTGCACTGCTACAGTGCGCCGCTTGAGAGTGCAGCGGCGCTCCCGCCTAGGGTTCGGATCCCACATACAGACTGGCCGCTCACTGGCTGAGCAAGGTGCGGGCGCGGCACCGAGGGTTGCGATCTCGTTGCCGGTCCTGGTCTGGTGCAGGCGCAACACTGAGGGTTGTGATCCGCTGCTGGTCACGAAAAAAAGACAAAAAGGAAAAAAAAAAAAGCGTGATGACCAAGACAATGAAAGAAATAGCCCAGCTGTACTCTAAAGACAGCTACTTTGCGATTTCTGTAGTCAGGTTGTTTGAGGACTGGAAGCACATCTTATTCTTACGGTAGATTTACTGACTTTAGTATAGTAGTTTCTGAACTCATAGTTGTTGTTAATGATGCACTTGAGAAATAGGGCAGAAAGGGGGATGAACCATGAGCATGGACGGTTTGGTGAAGGGATTAAATCGCAGTAACTCCTTTCCCCCTCAATTCAATGGTTCTAAAATGTGATCCCCAGACCAGCAGCTCCTGCACCACTTGGTGTGTTAGTCAGTTTGGGCCGCCACACCAAAACAGCACAGACTGGGGGCTTAAATAACAGAACTTAAGTTCTCCCAGTTCT
>NW_007763566.1:0-202 GCF_000696425.1 Galeopterus variegatus
GAGCTGGAAAGGCAGACGGTGGGGGCCAAGAGTGGGTGCATTATTTGAGATCATCAAAGAGCTGCCATACCATAAAGCACAGGAGTAAGTGGCAGAGGTGGGGTCAGACAGTCAGAGAAACCACATGTAGGCGAGCCGTGATACAGGTAAAGATCATGGGTCACTGGTGTTTGAAGCCATGAGACTGAGAATCCCAGACAGA
>NW_007763566.1:4274-6289 GCF_000696425.1 Galeopterus variegatus
AAAAAAGACAAAAAGGAAAAAAATAATAATAATAAATAAAATAAATAAATATAAATATAAAGAACAATTTTGCTGAGAAAATCCAAACTGTTCCAGAAGGGGTAGGTCTGTGCCTGCTGGCTGAGAGGGGGCTGCCCCCAGGGTTCCCTAGAGCTCAGCAGCCTGAGGCCACCTCTGCCGGCTGTCCCACCAGGCTCCTCCAGCAGGCAGCCTGTGTCTGCTCTGTCCATATCCTTCCGGGGCCACCCAGATCGCCCTGTGCCATGGATAGGAGGCACCATCTCTATTTGAGAGATGAGAAAGTGGTGATGTATACAGCTCAATATCGCACACCTTTAAGTGCCAGAACCAGGATCAGAACCTACGTCTAAGACCCTTGTGCTGTCAGTAAGTAAAATATGGATGTAAATTCCATGGGTATCATAATTTCGCCAACCACCACTCCAGAGATCCACTTCAGGGATTCGATGCATCCTCAAATAAAGACTTAGCAAAAAAAAAAAAAAGGGAGCAAGAAATAAACTCTAGAAATGAAGAAGACGTGCATAGTCTGTGGCCTCTTACCTCAAGTGTATTCGGTTTATACAATTACACTTGTTACCTGATACATTTAGGTAATGAACCTTTTAAAAATTCTCCTGTCCCTCTTTATTCCGTTATCTGCACCTCTCAACCTTTTCAAAATTTGTCTTTAGTTAAAAATGTGTATTTTTTTTTGTTGTTTGTAACCACATGCTCAGCTCTTGGACCAGAAGACAGAACCTGCCACGAAAGACACGCCAGCTGTGTGCGCACATGGCTCCCATCCTTTTCTCCTTTTCACCTCTGGACCAGTGCTTCAGAAAGCCCGTTTGGGTCAACGTGCTCACCTGGGTTCATAGTTACTCGCCGTTTCCAAGGCCTTGTCTATTCTCTGTGGGCCCCCGAGTTTTATGCATAACAGCAATGGGTCATTAGTCCAATTAAGTCTGCGGTCATTTCAATGGTTTCTATAGGAGGAGATGGAGCACAATACGTAATTTCAGTTTTTCTTGTGAGGGTTTTCAACCCTTCTGTGAACTAAATCATTGTATCAATTTTTAAATTTTTTTTAGTTGTCCCCTTAAACTACAGAACTGGAACATAACCGTGAATGGTTTCTTTCTGCTTTAACTCAAGGAGTTCCTGACATAACAAAAACTGGTAATTAACTGGCTTGGAGACTTTTACAATTGCCTCTTTAAATAAGTTCCAGTATGCATCGCTGATACGGCCACAGCGCACCCTGTATTAAACAAGCTGTCACTTCACGCCGCCGGCTGCCCTGGCTCCTCGCCACTGTGCCCTTCTGCTGGGAGATGCCCACCTCGCTCCAGTGTCCCTGCTCAGCGAAGCTGGATGTGTGACGACTCGCTCTGTCTTCATCCCGAAAAACTCAGTCGCACCAGCATCCCAGGGACAGGACTTTGGGCTCCTGAGGTTTGTTTTAAATGTAGATGTAAGGACTCAGTCAAGAGGCATGTCACCTTGGCTCTCAGAGCAGGAAGCTGTTGGACGCTGACCAGTTGCCCAACTTCTGCGTTACACTACCAGCCTCGGCAAGGAAATTTTCTCTCTGGAAATGAAGGAGTCAGCTCAACAAATTACCACAAAAGCCCCTGCCTAGTCTTCTCATGCACTAGTCTTTTGCACGAAGCAGCCGGAGTGCTCTTCAAAACGTAGAGTGTGTCTCTCCCTAAGGTCCCTGCTGCCCTTAGAATGAATCTAATCCCTGACCAGGGCCAGCACCATCTGGGACGTGCCTACCCAGCCAGGCTCGTCTCTTAACACAGTCCTGGTTCTCCACGGTCCTGCCTCCCTTCTGCTCCTCTGAGCCACGCAGGATCTGCTCCAGGCCTTTCATCAGCGGCTCTTTCCTAAGCTGCTGATTTGCATATGGTGGTTCCTTCCTACATCAGGGCTCAACTCAGAAGTCACCTCTTCTGGGAGCCCTTCCCTAACCACCACACACACACACACACACACACACACACACA
>NW_007763567.1:0-6289 GCF_000696425.1 Galeopterus variegatus
GGCAGGCAGGGGAGTGTGATGCTGGAGCCCAGAGGGGTTGGGGGCTGGACTGGGGACCGAAGGATGATTTTGCTGACCCAGCATGGGGCTCAGCTTTGCCCTCTACACTCACCGCTGGGTTGCTCTGTGGTTCCTCGTCCACTCCCTTTCGAGCTGGGCAACAAGCTCTTGTGAGGAGTTTTCTCTCCCAAGTGACCAGAGATCGTTCATTCCCAGCGTCCTCCTGTATCCCCTCCAGACAAGCCTGTAAAAGAGGGTCACCAGGGCAAGCTCCTCCCACCATCCACCCCTGCAGGGTCCTGGCCTTGGAGCTGTGTGACCTTGGGTAAATCACTTTACCTCTCTGGGTAAAATGAAAGCAATTAATCTAACCCCACCTGAAATTTGCAGAGCACTTTTCAGTGTACAAAGATCACCTCATTTAATTCTCACAGGAGCCTGTATGGTAGATTATTATTGACCCATTTTACAGATGAAGAAAATAGAGGCTTAAAGAGACTAAGTGACTTAACTAAGGAACAGCTCATGTGGTAGGGGAAATATACCTCTCCCTGGGAGTCAGAAGTACAGGGTCCAAAACTATCACTGTGGAGGAAGTCTGTACTCCTCCTTCAGTTTCAAATGTCCCCACTCTCTTCCTGTGGTCCCACTGGCCACAGGACCTTTGCATGTGTGTGTTACTCTGCTTAAAATTCTTTTCCCACCACTCCTCACCTGGCCATTTCTTACTCATGCTTCACACCTGAGCTCAGATGTGACTTCCTTAGGAAAGCCCACTTTGACCCACAGCCCAAGTAATTTCATTATAAGTGCCCACAGTTTCCCAAGCCTCTTCTTTATAATGCCTGTCACATTTATGATTATTTACTTTTTTGGTCTAATTATTTTAGTGTCTTTCTCTACCATTGGCTGGTCAGCTCCACGGGGGCAAAGGTAGTACTCACTTAATTCTCCCTCCTCTGTATCCTCTCCTCCTGGCACAGAGCACAAGATATGTCTAATGAAGCCACTTATCAACCCTGTGACCTTGGGCAAGTCCCTTCCCATCAACAGGCCTCAATGTTCTTATCTTAAAATGAGAGCATTTCCCAACACATGGGCTCGTATGAGATGACTACAGTTGGCACATAAGTAAGAAATTAAATACCATAGACTTCCATAATGGGAGCATTATTTCCTTTTCAGGTCTCTTTAAACTTTCTTTTTTTCCTCTCTCTCTTTTTTCTTTAATCTTTTCTTGGATGGCACCAAGAAGAAGGTGTTGGTGTTTGACTCTTCTCTAAGCCTCACCAAATTCCCTTTTCTAATACAGTGCAAACTCAGGCAAGCAGCAGTTTTGATCTAGAAATTATTATCATTGCTTGGCTTTCCCCACAAATATTTTAGGAGTTCTCTATGGCAAGCGATTCTATAGATCTTTCTGATTTTGGCAGTAACAGAAAGCTTTTTTAAGTAAAAAAAAAGCTTTGGCAGTAATAAAAAGGTTTTTAAAAAAAAAAAAAAAGTTGATTTAAAGAAAGACATTAAATAATAGAGTGCATGTGATACTCCACTTTTTTAAGTAAAAAAAAAGCTTTGGCAGTAATAAAAAGGTTTTTTTAAAAAAAAAAAAAAGTTGATTTAAAGAAAGACATTAAATAATAGAGTGCATGTGATACTCCAAAATGGCAAAAAGCATGAAGTGATCCATAAATGCCTAGGTTTGGGAATAGGGAGCTATTCCCCCAGCAGAGCTGTTTAGCAATCTTCAGCGGTCTTTCTACCAATTCCACACATGCAGAGACTCATGTTCTTCACTGATTTAATAACCACTTCATCTAACACTCGTTATACACCTGCCCCTGTTCTAAGTGCTTCACAAACCTTATCTCATTTAATCCTCACGACTCATGAGGTAGAGGCTGCTATTATTCTCATTTTACATGTGTAGAGACTGCAGCACAGAGAGGTTAAGTAGCCTGCTCAAGGTCACACAGACAGGAAGTGAAGGGGCCAGGTTTCAAACCCACGTGGTCTGGTGCTACTAAGGTCTGACTGAGTGCAGAGTAGTCAGGAGAGCACTGGTAGGTGCAGACATTCTCAGTGCCTGGTGGGTTGGGTGCTGGAGAAGCAGCTGTCTTCTGCACTAGCCTGGGACCTTCTGGGGGGTACAGACTTGGTCTTTAATCTCCTTGCCCCTGGTGCTTAGCCCATAATAGGTGCTTATTAAATGTTGGTGGAATGACTGAAGCTGAGTAGTAGATATGATTTTATTGAGCACCTGCTATGTGCAAACACTAGGCACTTTCCATCTAATGAAGGTACAGTTGTCGCCATTTTACAGAAGGGAAAACTGAGACTCTGGATATTTGTGACATGGCCTATTAAGAGTCAGAGCCAGGATTCAAATCCAGATCTTACTCCATTGAATGAATGGGGATGGGATGTGGACGGTGGGCACACTGAAAACTGAGAGGGATGCGTTGAGGCTGGGACAGAGAAAGCTTGGCCGGCCTTTGTAAGCTTGGGAGGAAACCTCTTGGGGAAAGAGCTGTGCTGGGAAATAAGAAGGACACATGCAGGTGGGTGGGGGCACCAACCGACCCCCTCCCCTTCCACTTCACTTACCCTGAAACCCACCAGAACATGGCCTTGGAGGGGAAGGAGGCCCCAGCCTCTGGACATGGATTCTGAAAGAGACCAAAGATGGGGGAGGGGGAGACCTCGGTCCCACATCCCATGGTGAGTATGTGGTAAGGTGAAACAAGGGCAGAAAGAGACAATGAACCGACCTCGAGCTTAATACCAAAAGTGCACACCAGGGTGCTTAGTCTCCTTGCCAGACATGGGCACACATGGGCTCGGTGCTTCCTAGCAGGCAGGGCAAAGAGGGATCGGGCCATGGTACTGAATTGTTTCCACAAGGTAAGAACTAAGAGTGGCTCAGAAGAACAACTATTATACTCAGACCAAGAAGTTCTCAAAGTGAGGACCATGTATAACAAAGACAACTACAGCCTCAACAATATCACTCCATGAATGTTGTGCAGAGGGGTCTGTCCTGAGACTTTTGTCAGCTGCTCCAGAAAGACTGCACCAATCTGTACTTTTCACCAATAAGGTATGAAGGTGCCCATTTCACCACTTCTTTGCCATCACAGCTTATTATCAATTTTTAATTTTTTTTTTTGGCCATTCTGTTAGGTTAAAAAAAAGTCCTATTACAGTTTTAACTAGATTACTCAAGCATTTGAGCATTTTTAAAAGATGATTTCAGATCAGATTCTTTCTCAGAGAATTCTTTCCTGACTGTTTCAGTGTTTCTTAGTGTTGTAAACCCTCATGGAGAATGGCCTTCTGCAGAGCCCTTACCTGGGTGTAATTTTCCACATATTTGTGTAATTATGTGGCTAATGTCTGGCTCCCCTACTTGACTATTAGCTGCATGAGGACAGGGATTATATCTGCTTGTTCACTGCAGATCCTCAACATCTAGCTGGGGCATAGAGCAGGGGCTAGCAAACTATGGCCTCTGGGCCAAATCTGGCCCACTGCCTGCTTCTGCAAATTAAGTTTTATTGGAACACAGCCATCCATCCTCACTGTTGACATATTGTCCATAGAGCAGGGGCTAGCAAACTACGGCCTCTGGGCCAAATCCGGCCCACTGCCTGCTTCTGCAAATTAAGTTTTATTGGAACACAGCCATCCATCCTCACTGTTGCATAGAGCAGGGGCTAGCAAACTATGGCCTCTGGGCCAAATCTGGCCCACTGCCTGCTTCTGCAAATTAAGTTTTATTGGAACACAGCCATCCATCCTCACTGTTGACATATTGTCTATGGCTGCTTTTGCGCTACAGTGGCAGTGTTGAGTAGTTGCCACAGATTGTTGTATGGCTCACAAAACCTAAAATATTTTCTGTGTTGCCCTGTACAGAAAAAGTTGGCCAACCCATGGCATACAGTAGATGTGCAATATATCTTTTGCTGAATGGCTGCAAGAATAAAAAATTCAAGACCTATGCTCTAGTTCAACTCTTTTCAGTCACATGGGGAGACTGACACCTGAAGTGGATCCAGGACAAGGGAGGCATGGGATTGGGAACCTGGTGACTTACAGACTGCTGGGGATCTTTAGGGAAGAAGGGAGGTTGATCTGCCAGGCAGGACAGCACAAACTGTGCCATGACTAGAGACAAGCACAGGTAGGTAGACAGGTGGCGGATGGGGTCACTCTGGAAGCCCTGCAGGAGAGAAAACAGAAGTCTCACTGAGTCTGGGTAGGCAGAAGCAGCTGCTGAGGCTAGTGAGGACCAGAGGCAGGAGAGGGTGTCCATGAGGGGAGAAAAGGTTGAGGCTGAATAGAGTTTCCAATGCCAGGAGTGGTGCCCAGGAGGGGACCAGCACCATGGTGTTTGGCAGCCCAAGCCCATGGCATTTCTGGCTGTCTGGATTTATGAACATCTGACTTACACATATTCTATCAGTACAAATGATGGGCCAGGGCTGTATCTGAGCTTTACCCTTAGCTGGGTGATGACGGTCCACAGCCTCTGAGGCAATCAGATGAGGGGACAATTTCCCTTTTTCCTTGTGCCACAAAGGAAATCCTTTCTCCATGTCAGCCCCCACCTCCATCTCCCATCCCACTTCCTCTTGGCCGGTGTTCTCTGGTTTATAAGAAGGGAGCTGGTTTTATTAGCGTTCCCTCTGCCTTGGGCACACTCAACACTCCTTCCATGCACAGTCTCATCAGGTCCTTCCCCACCCTGTCCCCAGCTGTGGTTTACTAGCTCTCCTTTACTCACAGGGAAACCAAAGCTCAGAGCAGCAATAGCACTTTGCTCAAGGACACGAAGATGATCTGCACCTATTCATGAGCTTTCACTGCCATGCCATAATTGCTTTTGCACCTGCCGCCCTGTCTTCTGGTCAGAACACCCTAATTTTCTTTCCTTACATAGTTTGTGCAGAACTGAGTCCATTCCAGGGGTGGCAGGTGATTGAGGCCTGGCCAGTGAATACATTCTAGTCCCCTGGCTACTGTGATTGGGTTAGGAATGGACATAGAATCCATGTTGGGGCAGAGAAGCTGGAACCATCATTGGTAGAAAATAAGTCTGCAGCTATAGGTAGCTCTTCTTGCCACTCTATTGGAGAGTGAAATTAACATGACAGAGCCAACAGACAGAGAGAAATGGAGATCTGGTGGTGTTACCCGAGTTCCTGGATGAGTTATGCCCAGGAGATCCCACGAATATGAGCTAATAAATACAAGAGCTAATAAATTCCCTGTGACTTTTCCTTTCCCATAAGCTAGTGTAAGTTGGGTTTTTGTTGCTTAAAACAAGAGCCTTAGTTTCAAATCACAATTCCTCTATGGATTTTATACTCTTTTGGGTTTTTTTTTGTGTTTTTGATTTTGCAGATAGTAGACTATATGATATTCCAACTATATTATGGCCCATCTTTCCTATACCCATTTTTACCACTGTCTCTATTGGAAAGTTTGTTCTAAATTTGGGGGAAATGGACTTGGGCTCTGCACTCCCAAGATGAGTGATCCTGGGGAAGTCATTGCCTTCTCTTAGCCTTGCAGTCCTCATCTTTAAAATGGGACTATTTCTGAGACTCCAAAGAGGACACTTACATTGGTACTTGCTGCAGGGCCCGGCCATGCTTGGAGGATCAGAGCATGTGTGGTTCCAACATTACTGTTTCTATGTTGTGTCCCAAACAACTGATTTATTTTTATTTATTTATTTTTTTTCATGTCCGGCAATGGATCGCAACCCTCAGTGTCACACCCGTACCGGACCAGGACCGGCAACGGGATCGCAACCCTCAGCGCTGCACCTGCACCTCGCTCAGCCAGTGAACGGGAACCGGTCTGTATGTGGGATCCGAACCCTTGGCGGGAGCACCGCCGCGCTCCCAAGTGGGGCGCACTATAGCAGTGCGCCACCGGGCCAGCCCCCCAAACAACTGATTTATAAGTCTACTGTGAGAACTGCCCATTCATAAATCCATGGATGGCCTATGAAATTTTCCCATTAGTTAAAAAGATTAACTCTTTTGAACAATCTGTCCTTAAGGACAGAATGATGTTTCTGCACCTTGTCCCTTAGGAGCAGGATGGAGAAAGCATTTGGCTCAAGAAGTGATCATCTTGCAGCCTGATTCCCTCTCCCAGAGGCCTTGGGTGAGCATTGCGTCAAGGCAAATGGTTCTCAATTGG
The DNA here is from genome assembly GCF_000696425.1 of Galeopterus variegatus. Lineage (NCBI taxonomy): Eukaryota > Metazoa > Chordata > Mammalia > Dermoptera > Cynocephalidae > Galeopterus > Galeopterus variegatus. The sequence continues at coordinate 6,220 of NW_007763567.1, forward strand.
AGGCAATTTTTCCCCCCAGGGGATATTTGGCAGTATCTGCAGACATTTTGGGTTACTACAATCGGGGCGG
>NW_007763568.1:0-759 GCF_000696425.1 Galeopterus variegatus
CCCCGCCACACTCCCAAGTGGCGCACTGTAGCAGTGCGCCACCGGGCCGGCCCCCCATGTGTAATATTCTTAAAGTCTTGAAACAAAAAAAGAAATCAGAAAAATAAGACTTTTGTCTTCCTTGCAATTACAAAATGAGAATGTTCTATTTAAGTTAAGTCTCAATAAGTACAGTTTTTCCCCTGGCATAAAACATTGCACATTTAATCAGGAGTCAGGATCAAAATAATCTTTGAGTAAAGTCTAGATGGATAAGAAATTTTTTTTTAACACAATGTGGAAATAAAGTATATTTCTTTTAAAACATAACATTTCTAACACACTTTAGTAGTAGATTAACATTCTTATGTGAAATTATTAATGTCATTTAATAAAGAACTGTATTTCAAAATTCACGAAGTGCATCTGAAGTAACTGTACCATATGATTAAATAACCCCAGATTTAAAATATTCACAGCATGTTTGTCTAATTATATTGTGGCTTAGAAATGAATCATTAATTTTGTTTCAATGGGAACTACATTTTATCATTACACACTGTCTGTTGAAGCAATAACTAAAACAACAGATGAATATGTCTTGCAGTAGAGGACTAGCCGGCTATTAATTAGCATAATAGAGCCAATACTTTGTCTTGCCCTAATCTGACTTATTAGTCATAATGCGTGTATGCGCATGTTTTTTAATTTTTTGATTTTGCAGCATCCTGTGCTAAGAAATACTGCAATATCTCCATTTGCTTTTAATATCGCAATCTT
>NW_007763568.1:5745-6289 GCF_000696425.1 Galeopterus variegatus
CACTGCCCTTGTATAAAGTCAGAGATATATCAAAGACAACTCAGGAAACATGTAAGGAATACTTAGTGTTGTAATATTTAATAACTAACTAAAATGAAGTATTAATTTAAAACCAACAATTCTATGCTCTACTGCCTATTACATGACTGCATTTCTTAAACATTAATATCAAATGCCTTGTATTTCTTAAACATTAATCTCAAATGCCAATTTGTTAACAACACTCCATCCTTAAGTCATTCACTTATCAAATATTTATCAAAGGTCTACTTTGTGCCAGGCACTAGGCTAAGTTTTGGGGAATCAAAGCCAAGTGAAATGCCTCAATTTTTGGAAAAAAAATTGTAGTTCAGAAGAACAGACATGCATGTATCAGTTAGAGAGTAAATGTGGGGAATGGAAATGCATGTCTTAGAATACCTAAGTGTTTCAGTTTCTGCAAGCCGTCAAGGCAGAGGAACACCTTAAAGTAAATGGAAATAGGAGTCTGTTCATAAGTAAAGTCATGGCTAGATATTTGAAGCATAGATTGAAGTCAATTGAG
>NW_007763569.1:0-207 GCF_000696425.1 Galeopterus variegatus
AAATGCACAGGACAGCCCCCACAACAAACAACTATTCGAGATCACATACACTTTACAATAAATATTTTTATCTAGGTACTGTGCACTTAAAATCCAGATTCACATTATTATTATCATTAGGAAGTTTGCACAATATGGGTTATTACTTGTGCTCGTTTAGTATCAGGCACCCAACTGCTCCCTGCAAACTCCTTGCCGACTTTTAGT
>NW_007763569.1:5914-6289 GCF_000696425.1 Galeopterus variegatus
AAAAAAAAAAGTAACACGAGTTCTCATGCATCTTGAACATAAAGGTATATCACAGGTTAGCTTACACCTGATATGGGAGACCTCATGTAGTGAATGTCCCTCTAAGGTTTCCCTTCTTCTGAGAAAAAGGTGGAGCCCAGCATCCAAGACAGGGCAGAAAGGCCTGGAGAAAGTAAATTATACTATCAAGGAAAGAACCTGGTACTAGTTCAACTTCCTTAAAAAAAAATCTGCTGTGGGCAATACCAGAATTTCCTTAAAAAGGTATAAAGATCTGGGCCGGCCCCGTGGCGCACTTGGGTGAGTGCGGCGCTTGGGAGCACAGCAGCGCTCCCGCCGCAGGTTCGGATCCTATATAGGAATGGCCGGTGCGCT
>NW_007763570.1:0-356 GCF_000696425.1 Galeopterus variegatus
AAAATATTCCCTCCTCAGGAAGACATTAAATTATATGCTAGACATTAAGATACTTTTTAAATTGTTACCACTTTTCTCTTCACTTTCTTTTAAAAAAAATTAGCATTAGTTTTAATTAATTTTATTTTTAAGATTTCATTATCTTTTAATTGAAATAATAATTGTATATATTTACGGGATACAATGTGATGTTTCCTTACACTTACATTGTGAAATGATCAAATCAGGCTAACTTAGATATATCCATTACCTCAAATATTTATCATTTCTTTGTGTTGAGAACATTTGAAATCTTCTTTTAGCTGTTTTGAAATATACAATACATTATCATTAACTACAGTCACTGTGGTGTGTAA
>NW_007763570.1:5255-6289 GCF_000696425.1 Galeopterus variegatus
ACCAGAATTGTTGAAGATTGGGGAATATTCCATCTTCTTTATTTTCACTATCCCTAAAAAATCTAAAATTAAATGATGCTTATTTTAACAGATGTCATCCAGTCAAGTAATTCTAAAAAATCAATTGCATTAAATAGCTCATTTAAATTGTCTTATTTTAGTAGTTTACAAAATGTTTTAAATGCTAATAAGATATTGCAAGAAAAGTGAAAAAAAATCTTTAACAAACTTTTCAAACTGATTTTATTAAGATTTTTGCTGCCAATATTTTGTTTTAAGTCTCAGAGGACTCCCTTTGGAAATCCGCCTCCTTGGAAGCTCCCTTTGGAAAACTTTTATAGAGTAGCATTTTTTTTTTTCTTTTTACCCTAAGAAAGAACTCTGAAAAGCATTATTCAGCTCAGAAATTTTGTATGTATGTATAAGGGAGTGGCATATATGTGTGTTATGTGTGTGTTCCCACCTCATCAAAAACAGTTATTTATGAGATTTCTTTTCCTTACCACCCATACGTCTTCAGCAAGTCCTAACAACTCTGCCTTGCAAGTAAATCAGAAATCCAGAGACATCTCGTATTTCCTCCAACCACCACCCTGCTCCAAGCCACTATTATTAACTGGAGTTTTTCAAAAGCTACCTAACTTATATCTTTGCTTCTGTGTTTTCCACGTCCCTACAAAACTGCTAGAACAGAAAAGAAGAACCATGTGATTCTTCTGTTTAAAACTTTCTAATGGTTTCCAGTCTCATTTACAATGAAATTCATTCTCTACTCCATGGGCAACAAGATCCTACCTGACCTGAACCCACTCTCTCTCTACTCTCACCTCCTACCCCTCTCCCTCTCATTTACTGTGCAAACTGACTGTTGTGGCATTACTCAAACGTCGCAAGTTTGTTCCCATCTCATATTTATTACCTGCTCTTCCCTCTGCATAGAACATTATTCCTTCAATATTGACAGGGTTAGTTCAAAATATTCCCTCCTCAGGAAGACATTAAATTATATGCTAGACATTAAGATACTTTTTAAA
>NW_007763571.1:0-292 GCF_000696425.1 Galeopterus variegatus
CAACCCTCAGTGTCACGCCTGTACCGGACCGGGACCAGCAATGGGATCGCAACCCTCGGTGTCGTGCCCGCACCTCACTCAGCCAGTGAGCAGGAACCGGTCTGTATTTGGGATCCGAACCCTCGGCGGGATCTGTATGTGGGATCCGAACCCTCGGCGGGAGCGCCGCCGCACTCACAAGCGGCACACTGTAGCAGTACGCCACTGGGCCGGCCCCATATTTTATTTTTATTTTTAATTTAATTTAATTTAATTTTGTCGATATACAATGTGGTTGATTATTGTGGCCCAT
>NW_007763571.1:5978-6289 GCF_000696425.1 Galeopterus variegatus
ACAACATAGTAAGTGCTAAGTATGGTACTTGAATCTCTGAAGTCTTACTTGAGTGTCTTTACCATTATATTTTCACATGAATGTGTGCGTGCGTGTGTGTGTGTGTGTGTGTGTGTGTGTGTGCATTTCATGTACATGATTATACTTTGGAAAATTTTGAAACAAATTAGTAAAACAAAAACCCCATAGTATTAGTTCAAAATAACACATTGAAATAGACAATTTTCAGGCTTAAGTAAAACCTAAATTCTCAGGCAAAAACAAATGTAAAGTAACTATTTTCATCTATTTAAAGAATGAATATATCAGAT
>NW_007763572.1:0-6289 GCF_000696425.1 Galeopterus variegatus
GTCCCATTCAAGACCTTTTTCCCAGGCTTGAGGGGTGAAAAAGAATCTCCTCTCTATCTCCCATAGGTCTGGGTATGATGGAGTGGGCCAGACTCTCAGTGTGCAATATTTTCTCTTCTAAACTCCAAATGCTTCTCGAACACTTCAACCTTTCTTATAAACTGGAGATGCATTTTCTGCTGCATATCTGTGTCCCTAAACTAGTGTTAGGTAATCTTTTCTGCTTTTGTGGTCTCTTTTGCAATGTGGAAGTTGGCACCTATTCAACAGATTGATATTCAAAGTGTCTCCCAAGTACCAACAGCATCCTCCCTTGGGAGCTTGAAATAATGCTGAATCCCAGACCTACTGAATTAGAATACGCATTTTAACTTGATTCCCAGGTGATTTGTGTTCACAGTCACTTTTGAGAAGCACTAGACTGGAGTGCTCAGCCAAAACAGATGTAAGAAGTATCCTATTTTAACATTCTGCTACAATAGTAGTTATTATTTATTAGCGCATTTTAACTTGATTCCCAGGTGATTTGTGTTCACAGTCACTTTTGAGAAGCACTAGACTGGAGTGCTCAGCCGAAACAGATGTAAGAAGTATCCTATTTTAACATTCTGCTACAATAGTAGTTATTATTTATTAGACAAATATTTATTGACCACTATTGGACAGGCATATTCAAAAGACTTAGTGTCTTGTAGGGAGTTAGAACAAGCTCAGACATAAACATAATATAAAGTATAAAATTAAACTGCTGAGTGATATAGTTCTTTAGGATTTTAGAGGAGGGAGATTATTTTTTGGCTAGAGATTGAGACAGGAAATGATTTGAATTAAGTCTTGAAAGACACATAGCACTTGGCCACGTGAAGTTGAGGAATTGATCTTTTGTGTAGAAGGATTAGGGTAAATAAAGGCCCAGAGGGGCAGTCATAGGCACAGGTACATAGAGTAGCTATATTTGACTGGGTGAGAGGGCAGGTGAAGGCAATAATGGAGCAACACTACGAAAGATATACTGGGGCCTTGAGTGCGGAGTCAGAGTTTATTCTCTATAATAAAAATATATTCATGTATCACTGGGCAATTTTTAAAGTCAGATATTTTTTTAAAGGCTCAGTTAGGATATAGCCTTTTCCTTCTCCAAATGCACCAAGTAGAGATAATTCTATCATTTCTCTTCTGTTCTCATAGTAATGTGGTTACAGTACTATTTAATGGTGCACTATTCTACAAATATTTATCAAACACCCAGTATACAGTCATGTGTTGCCTAATGACAAGATATGTTCCAATAAATGCATCGTTAGGTGATTTCATTGTTGTAAGAACATCATAGAGTGTACATACACAAACCTAGGTGGTATAGCCTACTACACCTAGGCTATATAGTATAGTCATTATAATCTTAAGGGACCACCATCGTATATATGGTCCAGCACTGACCAAAATAGTCACTGCTGCTCCTTACGCAGCGGGTCTACTTGGCTAAGATCACCACTGCCCCTTCTCTCAAGAAGCTTACTTTGTATAATTGTTTTGGTGTTCATCCTCTAAAATTATTTATTTTACCACATGTACTATTTGTTAGTTTTCTTTTCTTTTTCATTTTTACAACATATCTCAGAGGTCTTTTCATGACAGGACATACAGATCTACCTCATTCTCACCAAAGTGTGAGAAAATTAGTTGTTTTAGTGGAGAACTTGAGACAGCTCTTTGTTAAAAGATTATGAGATGCTGATAAATTCTAGGTAGCTTGGTGACTTTCAGACACTTTTTCATTTATTCCTTCTTTAACTTGTGAAGAGTCTGGGCCCCAGTGTAATAGACTATTTTCTAAACAGAAAATGTCAGAAGCATAAAGTTTAAATTACTCACTTCATATCAACATCTAGGGGTGACCCAGAAGCAGCTGTGGTCTCAGGTCTATCTGTAACTCATCGAGTGGATCATTTATCAATGTGCCTGTCCATCACTCTTGATCCACAAAAGATTTGAAGTGGTTAATGGTATTTAGTTATGAGACTGATATTCTTAGATGACTGATCAAGCATCTCTAAGAGGAATTCATCAAAATAACATTGAGAGCATTGTTAGAATAACTTGCTTGCAAACTGAGTGCTGTGAAGGAATCAACACTCATATATATGGAGACACTGGGATTTTAAGAAAAAAGTTAAGTCCTCTGCTGTAGAATCACATTTTATATATGTTAACTGACTGTGGAAGTTTCTCTGCCATATCTGTTTAAATTTGCACTGACTATTAGAGAATAATACAGTTGAGTATGCTTTTGCCAGTACAGAGGCCAGTAACATTCAAGGAAGATTCAGTGGTCTCAGCCATGCAGAGTGCCCAAGGCAGCTCCGTCTAGGGATAGCTGAGCAAAGAACATGGTCCATCCTTCTGTAGCTTCCTTTCCTTCCTCCCAACTTCCAGTAACTGCAAGAAGCACCAGATCCCCAATCCACTTTATGTTCTTTCCAAGAATACATGTGTTAAGTTTTACTTTACATGGGTTTTTTTCAATGGATGATAAAGAAAAGAAAGGCATGTCAGTGTAAAATGTATGTCACAATGAATTACACTTTTCCCATTTGTAACACAGCAAATACACATACGCTGTTGAATCTTTCCATAGGTAAATTTTTAAAACATTTGACCAGAAGAAATGTTTAACCAAGAAATGCAATATTTCTTTTTTGGTAATTTGCAAGCAATGATCTTCCTAATAGAGATTTCTATATTTACCAAATGTCCATGAATCTCTAAATGACAATTTTATTCTGCAATGTACTGCTAAAGTGGATCAGCTGAATTGGAAATAGTGGAGAATAGAAGTTCTGATCACAACTGCCTCTTTAAGTCAGGGCCAGAAAATGGATTGTCAATTCTGTAACTTTGTAATTTTTTACTGCCTTATGTTTTTTATTGACCCAAATAATTCTTCTGAGAGAAAACTTATCAAAGTCTCAGCAGTCCCTTTGCTTTAACAAAGATGTTCAAGGATTTTGATACCACTTGATGAACTTGTAGAGTTTTTTTCTTGGAAAAGTGTGATTTTTTTCAGAGAAGAACCATGAGAAGTAATAGCAAATCCAGATTTCCCATTTTCAGCTTCTCTGTGCTGGCAGGGGTGGTGGGGAGCGGGGCGCAGTAACCAAACTTTCCAGGGTGTTCCAGTGTAAGAGATTGGAGCATCTAAGACAGATGAACTGCTCTCTTCTCTTTCTCTCTTCTATGGAAAAATCCAGGGTGTAGTTAAATCTAACTTTCCTCTGGCTTGCATACTCTTTTCCGCATCATACTCCTGAACTTTGCTTGAGAAGACGCAAACCCCAATAAGTGGTCTCACTGCATATCTATAGCCACGCATGTCAAAGGGGTCCTCTCCAGCAACTCTGTTGCATTTCTTCAATAAATTTCCTCCTTAATACCTCAAAAAGATTATTTCTATCTTTTCATCTTTCTTTCAAACTCCAATATTCTGATGAAGTTATTTATAATTTAATAATAAAATAGAAGCATTCAACTAAGAAGCTCATTATCTTTCTATCATTGAATTCCTAAATTTATGTGCATCTGTGCCCAAATACTCCCCCTGAGATTAAGATGGAAGAAAAGCCCTTGTTTCCCCCTCACTTGTACTCATCACTTATCCACTCCTGTTTTTTCAAACATTTTGCTCCTATAAAGTAGAAGCATGCTTTAATATATCTCATATTTAAAGTATTAAAATAAAAATCTTCTTACTCCTCCCACTACCACCTCATTTCTTTTCTTTATTGTCTCTACTTCCTCACCTCTTATTCTCTTTTTGACTGACTTCTTTCTATTTTTCCACCACCTCCCACTGAAATGCTCTCATCAAGGTCAACAACGAACTCTACCCAGTCAACTCTCAGCCTGCATCTTACTTGTTTTCTCAATATAAGTTCATGTGATTGACCACTCTCCCCTTATTAACACATTGTTCACTCTTGGCTTCCTTGATACCACATTCACATGGCTTTTCTTCTACCTCACTAGCTACTCCGTTTCAGGGGTGGCTCCAACTCTTGCATCCAAACTCTAAATGTTGGTATCTTTCAGAACTTAGACCTGGAACCCTTTCTCTTTTCAATTTATGCTCTTACTCTATCTTTATGTTCTAAATGTTGGTGTCTTTCAGAACTTAGACCTGGGACCCTTTCTCTTTTCCATTTATGCTCTTACTCTCTCTTTATGTGATTTCAATCAGTCTTATGGTTTTCTTTAAATATAATTTTTATGCTGAGAGCTCTCTAAATGTTGGTATCTTTCAGAACTTAGACCTGGAACCCTTTCTCTTTTCAATTTATGCTCTTACTCTATCTTTATGTGATTTCAATCAGTCTTATGGTTTTCTTTAAATATAATTTTTATGCTGAGAGCTTAATTTATATATTTAGCCCAGATCTCCACTCTGAGCTTAGTACCTGTGTATCCAGTTACCTCAGTGTCGAGCTCTTTTACCTGCCCATAATCATACTGACTTGGCCAATTGTCGAGCTAGGGCTGGGTCTGGAGCTCACAGACCCCTCAAGCCCATTCACAGACTGGGTCACAAACCCTTCACATGCAGGTCTATTAGCTAGGTAACTGGCCAAAAGGTCCTTGGAGCAATAGGTTCGAGAGCATGGCTGCGTGGGGCAGACACCTGAGGCAGTAGATGCCAGCCAAGTCATGGTGCTGTGCATGTGCACTAACTCCACCTACACACAACTTATTTACAAAGAATGTGCTGCAACACCCCCAACTGGACAGGCAGGTGAGGGGGCCTGATTAAATGATTCTATTTTCCCAACAATCCACCCCTTCAGGGTAACTTGCTGTACAGTCTACATGTTCAGAATCTTCCACTATGTTCCCTTAGCTAAGATAAATGATGCTTGCATTTACGTAACCTATTGTCCATTCAATATGCCTTAAGGCTTGTAGTTCTGTCCTTTTAACTATTAGCTACATATGTCTGATTAGTACTCACCACTGGTGTGATCCTTCATGGGCATCCCATAGTCATACTGATGGGCAGTCCAATGCATATTCAGTAGATGAGCACACCAATGTACGTATGTACTCAGTCAACTCTGGTGCAGTGCCTGCAGCCAGAACACTATGGGTGAAAAGACAGAAGAGTAATTGGTACCAATAGGGGAAGTTCTCACCCCTCTGTTAAGATACATGCCAGTTTGCCATCCTAAGAAAGGATGGTTGCAGGAATAGGTAACTTACCTGTCTTATGATACCATACTTTATCTGCTCACACTGTTGGATCTGTAGGTTCTACATGTAACAGTATAGGGGAACTCATAATTGGCCATAATGATAACACAAATGTGCCCTTTGGAATAGAGTGCTTATCTGTTACAGGCCATGTTACCTTTACTCGAGGAGGCCAGGTGCTTGTCACCCAAGATGAAACTTGCAAGTCTTTCTCTAATCCTTTTCCCCAAGGCCCTATTAGATCTACCCAGTGTATATAGGGGGCTTTTATTCTCCAAGACCATTCCCATTGTACTGTCTGTCCCTGTTGCAAACAGGTTGGGGCCGGTAATAGAATATTTCCATTCTTGCCATATCCTAGCTTCAAAAGCTTATCTTTAGAAGTGATTGGCAGCTGTATAGGTGCTGTAGCCCTATGCAACAGAGCTTCCACTGGAGAGGGTCTGCCCTTGTAGGGTCTCTCATTTAGAATTCTGTTGGCCATAATCACCATGCCCACCTCTTCAGGGATGGGGGTTAGGTAGATAGCCTTAGTCCTTTTTTTTAAAAGGCCATTGTACCGTTCAATCATTCCCACTGCCTGGGGATGATGTGGCACATGTAACTTCCACTGAGTGGACAACTGGGACGCCCACCTCTGAACCCTATGTCCAGTAAAGTATGTTCTGTTATCACTCTCTGTAACTACAGGCTGACCATACATAGCAGTAAGGCTGTTCAGTGCCTTCACACTGTTTACCCGGTTTGGGGCCTTGCAAGTCCATGCAAACAGAAGACCAGTAGCTGTATCAACAGCAGTGAAGTTGTATTTGAAATTCTCTGACCTTGGCAGTGGTCTGACAAAGTCACTTGCCATCAAGTCAGGGGCACCTTTCCTCGAGTTATTTGCCCATCTGTATGGGGCACTGCTGGGGGTGTGGACTCTCTTGAGCACATACTGGACAAGCATGACAGGCATTCACTACAACTTCCCATTTTATAGGCAAAGCCCATCTTTGAGCCACCATCCACATGGTTTTACTGCCAGCATGCTGCATTCATCAATGTA
>NW_007763573.1:0-1001 GCF_000696425.1 Galeopterus variegatus
GTCTTCCTTGGTGACTCTTTCCGACCACTCAGACAACGGTTATTCTCCAAACGGAGCTCGTGTTCTTGCCCAGCTCTCAATTATGATGCTCATCTAGCCCTCCCCGTCTAAGCAAAGGGGAGCGTCACCCACATGGTTATGCAAGCCAGAAGCCCAGGATTCATTCTTTACCTTCCCTCTTACCCCACACCCAACCCATCCCTGAGTCCTGCCAATTTTACCTCCTCATTATCTCGCATCTTTGTACTTCTCCCAGCTCTATCACCACCTCTAGTCTGAGCAACTTTAATCTCCTGCCTGAATGGCTTCAGTAGGTTCCTACCTGGTGCCTCCAAATCCCATCGATCCACTTTACACCGTCCTCCACACTGCAGCAGGAGAGATCTTTCCAAAAGCACAAAGTTGATATAACATTTCTGCTTTAAGCTGCTCAATGAATTTCTACTACTCTTCATATTACAAATACCACGTTGTTCAGAAGTCAGCTTAGTCAAGGACTGACAGGGAGCAAGAGATGAGAAGGAAGTCAAGTGAGAAGGTCCGAGATCCCTGGCAGAGTGCCCATGCCAGCTTTTCTGGGGGTGAGTGGGTGGGTGTCCTCTCGGAGTAAATATAGAGAATTGAACAGAGAGATTTGAGCCTGTAAATTTGTCTTTAGACCCTCAATGTGTTCCATGATAGGTGTTTCTCTTCCACAGATGTCACACTGCCTGTGAAAAGTGGGGAGGATGTTAACAGGTGGATCTCACAAACAATTTGGAATACTTCTTAATCTGGAAAACCTGTCATCTCAGTTTATCCAGCTGTTATTTATTCCATATAGTCCTGGTTACTCCCACTCATGGACCTGGCAATAAACTCTAAGATTTATTAAACACCTGCTACGCACTCATCCTTTATATAGATTCCCTATTTAATGCTCATGGTAATTCTGCAATACGGTTTGTATTCAGTCCATTTTACAGAGGAGGAAAACAAGGATCAGAAACTCAGTAACTTCT
>NW_007763573.1:5919-6289 GCF_000696425.1 Galeopterus variegatus
CTCTGTGCCATTGCAAGTGTTTCTACCTCTTCCCGGAATGCTCTTCTCCTGCTTTTCATTGCAAAACTTATCCTCATTCTTCCAGATCCAGCTAAATATACCTCATCTTGTGTTCCATTGCATTTATTACATGTCTTTAACATTCATTCATTCTGTCATTCAACCAATGGAGACTATACATCTAGAACGTGCCAGGCTCTGAGCTACCACTTCCCACTCCATCTGTGCACATATAAGTCTCCCCTGCTAATGAAGGAAAGGACCGTGCTTGATTCACCTTTGTGTTCTGAACACCTATCCTAATGCCTAGCACAGAGGAGTGCTGTTAAATGCTTGCCTAGTAAATGAATGGAATGCAGTGAATTCAGTC
>NW_007763574.1:0-222 GCF_000696425.1 Galeopterus variegatus
TATAGTCCTAAACAGTTTACATGTCTGCCTCCCTTGTTAGTCTGTATTCTAAAAACAAAAATATTATTTTATTCAACTTTGTGTTCCTAGTATAGTGCTCGTCACTTAGTAAGTACTCAAGATGTACATTTTTCATTGTCTACTTTATAATTAATATAAACAAATTAAAAGTAGCTATATAATATGGGTAAGCAAAAACCAAAACAGGGGCTGGCCTGGTGG
>NW_007763574.1:5031-6289 GCF_000696425.1 Galeopterus variegatus
CATCACATCTAAAGAAGACAATTATTTCTTTTCATTAAATTCCCAGTCAACATTCACTTTTCCCCCCAATTTGCTTATAAATGTGAGTGTTGTCTAGGTATATTATTGTGGATGATGTTGAAGAAAATGGTTGTAGACCTGCAGAGTTCCTATAGTCTGGTGTACGAGTTCACCTATGACTGGTTTTTCCTGTAAATTAATAATGTTGAGGCCTTAAAAAATTCAGACTTTTAAAAAATCAAGATTACTTCACAGGCAGTCATGTATACTTCCCTTAGGAGGTAGGTAATGTCTGGCTGTTTCTATTTTTATGATGTTTGTAGTCACTGATGACCATTGCTTAGAAAGTGAATTCATTAGGGCTTGCAAAATGGCTATGAATTCTATCATTTCTTCTTCCTTTGTGAGTTGGAATACTTTGATAAAGAGAATCTTCTCCCTCGACTCTTTAGTTGAGATAATGTTTATGTAGGAAAGGCAGATTGAATTCTTTCTCCAACAGTTTTTTTTTTTTGTCCTTTTTGAGACCGGCCTCACCGTGCTCAGCCAGTGATCGCTGTGAGTGCACTGGTCATCCCTATATAGGATCCGAACCCGCGGCGGGAGCACTGCTGTGCTCCCAGCGCCGCACTCTCCCGAGTGCGCCACGGGCTCAGCCCTCTCCAACAGTTTTTAAAATAATGGCTTGGTTCACTTGTATTTCCACAGATAAATGAGTTTTATTTATATTTGACTATTGTTATGACTTCAAAGTCTTAAACACATTTGGTATGTTTCAAAACAGTGCAGTTATTATCTTTTATGGTGTGGCTTTTAAATCCTTTTGCCATAACCTAATGAACCTTAATATTATTTGGTAGCTTTTTTACTTGCTGGTATGATAGGATGTTCCAAACTCTTGACTTAAAAAAAAAAAATTGAATTTACCCTTAAAGGATGAATATTTGCAGCCATTGAAAATACTCAGGAGGGGAATCTTAGAATCTGAATGCAATTCTCAAATTGGAATCCTCCAAAATATTCTGAGCAATGGTAGCTTTACTTCAGGAGGTAGAATAATTGTCTACTTGAATGGTGTAACCCTCGTCAGTTTGTATGTTCCAGCACATGTGTTTTAAAAGCCATTTACTTTCCTTCATAGGTATAGTCCTAAACAGTTTACATGTCTGCCTCCCTTGTTAGTCTGTATTCTAAAAACAAAAATATTATTTTATTCAACTTTGTGTTCCTAGTATAGTGCTCGTCACTTAGTAAGTAC
>NW_007763575.1:0-289 GCF_000696425.1 Galeopterus variegatus
ATGTGATAGGTAAGGTAGGGAAGAACATAAACAAGAGAAAGATAGTTGAAATTTTGTATTGCGTTAATAAATGTCTGCATCAACCTTGACTAAGTTTCTGTCATGTTAGTGGTACATTTATTGAGAAATGCAGTGGTTATAAGTAGATACCTTGGTTAAGTAAAATTAATCTATCACTTCATTCAGTAGAATATTACAGGTATTGAAAATTTCGTTTTAACACTTTGCAAAAAAAAAGTTTACTATTTTATTAAAAATTATAGTCATATATTACAATCATAACCTCACC
>NW_007763575.1:6024-6289 GCF_000696425.1 Galeopterus variegatus
TATATATATTATTGCTTATATGCTAATGCTTTCTTAAGATATTCAATACAATGTCCAATAGATTTGCAAGAGGTGGTATTCTTGTGATTTTTTTTTTCTTGTTTTAAGTAGGGTATTGCTAATGTTTTATGATCGTAGACTACAGTCACCCACACTCATGATTACACTGTAGACTATGTAAAACTATTTGAGACAAACATCACTAATTAAAGATTTGCCTCTTCTAACTTTCACCATGCATGTTCGACTGCACGTAATACAGCTA
>NW_007763576.1:0-242 GCF_000696425.1 Galeopterus variegatus
ACACCAAGGACCATCAGTGCTCTCCGTATTATTGGAAGTAGAACTGTTAGCATCTCTAGGTATAACGCCCTGAAACCAATTTAATGAAATTCACATTTAAGATTCTGTGTCTCTAGAATCACTCCTGGTACCAAAACCTGTGTTATTTTTTTTTTATTTTTATTTTTTTAATTTTTTTTTATTTTATTTTTTTTAATTTTGTCAATATACACTGTATATGATTATTATGGCCCGTCACCGAC
>NW_007763576.1:5855-6289 GCF_000696425.1 Galeopterus variegatus
TTGAATACGCGTTTGTCAGGTTGGGGAGGAGATTGACGGCATAAAGACTATCAGAGAAAAGTTTAAGGGGGCCTTCTACCACCAATAACGCCAGAGTAATTACATAAAAGTTTTTGAGGGATGGACTTTATTCCTTGATAAGGGGGAAAGATCACAACAGAGGCCCCCAATCTACCTCCATCTGTGAATATGGTGGAGCTCCCCTAGGGTCAGGCTTGTGAGGCCGGGGTGGAAAGCACCCTTTTAAGGCTGAAACGGTGGGAAAGACCCCAAGAGGGGGGGATTTCCCCCCGGTTCACCTGGGCCTTACGAACTAGCTGTTCTACGAGGTCCCATGTATCCCAGTCGAACAAGGGACTCTCCAGAAGCCAGTGGGCTACCTTAAGTGGCAAGCCCCCGGCTTTTAAGAAGCACGTGGAAAGAAAAGAATAAAC
>NW_007763577.1:0-2357 GCF_000696425.1 Galeopterus variegatus
ACTGTTATGATGCCAGGGGCAGCATCCTAAATATTCATTCCTGTATCATCATCCTTCTGTAAAATTAATTAGCTAGTCCATCATCCTGGGCTAATTCTCTAGTCTTCGGTACAAGTCTATGAGCCACACTCTAAATCGTGATATAATTTTTTTTTTTCTGCAAAAGCTATTCATCATTACTTTCTAACTCTAACTGAAAGAGCCACTTTTTTCTACTCTCTGTTCAAATAATCTTCTGTTTATTCAGCAAACTTTATAAAAAAAATATAAAGCAAGCATAGTTACAAGTGTAGCACTTTGGATATATGAAGAGATTAAAATATAGTTGATTTATATTTCAGTAATAACTATGCTTAGATCATCTAGATAACTGCGTTGGGGGAGATGGGACAGGGACACTGGTCTCCTGCTAGCATAAGAAGAATTAGAGAAGTGAGAAAGAAGAAAACACTTAACTCCTTGTTGTTAAATCTGCTTTGGGTTGCTTTGTTGTCAGAATCTGAGTTACAACTCCCAACTCCAGTGTTACTATATTCTACATGGTGTTCGAGCCTTTTAACCTATTCCTGGAAATCAGTAAGATTTATTGAGTATTTACTGTATGAGTGGTCTTCAAGAAGTTCACAGAAAGATTCATATTATCCTTTAATTCTTTTATTCCACAAACCTTTTGAAGTACCCTCTATTTTCGGATATTACACATCAATCTCAATATATCCCCAAAGCATCTGAGTGCTTAAAAACAAAGGGAAGAAGGTGCATAATAAAGGCTTGTCAAATTTATTTATATGTGAGTTACTTACTGTCTTACTTTAGAGAAACTATTTAATATTCATTGTTACAGTATTAGAAACAGAGACAAATTAATTTTTACTTCAGAATGTCTGATAGGGAATGCCACAATGTACTTTGAGTTCCTTGAATTTCAAACATTTTGCAGCTATCACTTATGTGTAGTTCTTAGCTTTAGAGACAATGTTTATCAGAATTTACATGCTAGTAAATATTTACATTGTGATTTGATTCTGCTGTCTATTACTGTGAGATGTTCATTTACCCTTCAATTTTTTAGACCCCAAATTATCAGTCTATTTCTCTATGCAAATAGAAAAAGATCATTAAACATACTAAATTAAAAAGGATTAAATGATCTAACATTTTTTTACTTCAGGTGCACTAGCACAAATTATTAAACTATCCATGTATATATTATAGTGATTGTCTTATGTCCCTTCATTGTAAGCTCCATTAGTACACAAACTATTACTGTTTTGTTCACTGTTATATCAAGCATATATAAAACACTCAATAAATATATGAAAAACTTAAGTAAATGCTTCTATAATTTGTTAAATTTCTTATCCTCAATTAGCAAGTGTCTCTTATCACAAGCTTTACGTCAGTAACACAGTTATCTAAGAAGTATTATTTCTGTAAAAGTCATCGAGTGTTTTAGATTTGCTTGAAAGAAATGCATATACTATAAAAATGAAATGATTATATACAATAGAAAAAGCTAACACAATTCTTACCAAATTTACATGAAATAAATTACACAATAATTAACTTTGGGAATATACAATATTATTAAAATTTTCCTTCATTGCCATGTAGTCAAATTTTTTATATTTTATAGAAACATAGCAGAGTGTCCATGTTAAGCTTTGAATTCTGGTTGACATTTAGGAAAAAAAAAATCTTAAATGACTATGATAACGTGGACCCCATTTTCTACCCATTTTTTACCCATTTTTTCATCCAATTCAAAGATGGTTGACACCCTTACAGTGAGAGAAAGCCATGGATTTTGAGTGGCTCTACAGGGAATCTGCTTTATAAGAAACTGACATCAATAATTTCAATATTATGCTGTCATCTCTTAAGAAAATCATTGAACTGTGGGTTTAAATTAACATTTCACAGTTGAAGTACGGTTAAGTATGGACCTTGTCATAGATTTCAATAAATTTATGATGTCAATAGAACAAGGCATCTCTTCATAAGTCATTCAAATATTTGGCACTTGAAAGGTTGATATCATTTCAGTAAGTAAAATAGAGAATTTTATTTATGATTTTTTTTAATATTTTTTTTATTTTGTCAATATACAATGTAGTTGATTATTATGTCCCATCACCGAAACCTCCCTCCCTCCTCCCTCTCCCCACTCTCACCCAAGCATTTCCTTTCCATTTGCTGGTTGTAGGAACTTCAAAAAAAAATTGTAGTTGTTATATCTTCCTCCCCCACACCCCCCGGTGTGTGTGTGTGTGTGTGTGTGTGTGTGTGCGCGCGGATGTATGTGAGTGAATTAATTTATTTATTTTTAGCTCCCACAAATAAGTGAGAACATGTGG
>NW_007763577.1:6008-6288 GCF_000696425.1 Galeopterus variegatus
ATATAAACATCATCTAAATCAGGTATGAATAAGGCTCAAGGTCCGATTCATCCTCAGGCAAGTTGCTCTCCAGCTGTGAGACCAAATAAGTTATGTGGTTCTAAAACACAGGCATAGGGGAATAGACACTTCTTTCCAGAAGGGAGAAATTGGAAAGAAGGTATAACAGACCTGACGTCTAAACAATAAGACAACCTCCATGAGATCTTAAGGCTCAAAAATAATCCCCTTTGGCTTGATGCTCTGCCTTCCAGGCTCACTGGGGTGACAATATCACCCA
>NW_007763578.1:0-424 GCF_000696425.1 Galeopterus variegatus
TGTCGACTCTCCAACACAGAGGAATCGGGCCTTCGTAAAAGCCAGTTCCAAAACTTCAGTGAGTACATCTACGGTGATCTTTATAAAATGTCTTTATTTTTTCTGTCCAGAAGATGAGCACTGTGTCCTGTTCATGTGCGTGGCTGTGCATGGTCACTTAAGTGATCCCCCGGGACTGGTTCGACTAACGTGAGGACCAGAGCACTTATTGCTTAGGAGACTTGATCAGACTGTGGGCAAAGGGAAGTTGACATCTCTTCTGGGCTGAAGGTGCTTAACTAATGCTAATCCTCATTCTTCCTAGGCTCGAAGTCCTGGATCCCATAGACGGAGCCAAGTGGGCTACAGCCGCTATACATGAGTTTCCTCTGCTCCATAGTATGGGGCAGGGTTTCTTAATCTGGGCATTCTTGCTAGTTTGGGC
>NW_007763578.1:5950-6288 GCF_000696425.1 Galeopterus variegatus
TGTTTGCTGTCCACCTCCTCAGGTGCTGTGTGAGAGAGCCAGGTGGGACAGCGGAGACACTATCTCCATTGAACAGAAAGGTTCCTAACATGGAAAAAGTTGCTTGATCCCAACAGCCTGTCGACTCTCCAACGCACAGGAATCGGGCCTTCGTAAAAGCCAGTTCCAAAACTTCAGTGTGTATATCTACGGTGCTCCTTATAAAATGTCTTTATTTTTTCTGCCCAGAAGATGAGCACTGTGTCCTGTTCATGTGCGCAGCTGTGCATGGTCACTTAAGTGATCCCCCGGGACTGATTCGACTAATGTGAGGACCAGAGCACTTATTGCTTAGGAGA
>NW_007763579.1:0-218 GCF_000696425.1 Galeopterus variegatus
CAGATGAATTCCTTTTCTGGGGAGATTCTCTAGGGACTTTTTTTTGTAGTAGTACCAGCAAGCAAGAACCAGTAGTTAAATAGTCGGGAGTTTCACGAGCTAGTTGTTAAAACATTGGTAGCTTGACATCCACCATGGTTGGAGTGTTTACAATATCGAAATTGGTAAACAGTGGAAATTAGGGATCTTTCTCTCTTTCTTTCTTTGAAAGATGGTTT
>NW_007763579.1:5880-6288 GCF_000696425.1 Galeopterus variegatus
GAGGCCAGGAATCTGAGCAAGTTGCCAGTGTTTGTTTGAGAAATTTCTAGAATCTTTTTGCCGGATAGATTTGTCATAGTGTGGAAAAAGGGAGGATGGGGGTTAGAAATGGTTTTCTCTGTAATTGTGTTTGCCAACCTGCATGGCACCTCAGATGGCCTCTCTCTTAGCCCAGTGCCCATCTGTACAGCTCCCCAGGAGGGCAGGTAGATATCTTGATTATTCCTAGGGCTATGGAGTCAGAACCAAGTTCAAATCCTGTCTCCCCACCCCCAACCCCAAAATGACTTTGCGACCTTGAGCAAGTCACTTCAACTTCCTGAGCTTCAGTACCCTCATCTATTGAATTGGATTACTAGCACCTACCTCATACAGGTGCTAAAATTTGTCCATTTTGTTTATCTTTTC
>NW_007763580.1:0-477 GCF_000696425.1 Galeopterus variegatus
ATCATCTTTTTTACCAATCCATCTCTACACTGGAGATGATTTGTTACAGAGCCTGCCACAGGTTCTTTAAAATGAATTAATAAATAAAAATGAAGAAAATGGAGGAGGGGCACTAACCAGCTCCAAAATCAATATATACCTTTATGCGCTCTCTCTCTCTCTCTCTCTCTCTCTCTCTCTCACACACACACACACACACACACACACACACACACACACACACACACCCCAAGAATTTCAGAATAATCCAGTTACATGATGGAAAATCATTTGATGACGATGAATTAGATCTTGGCCTTAAGGTGAGGGCACAGCTAATTCCCCTACGTGTGCGAAGGTGGAATCCCGATTTCTCCTTTGATGGAAGAGTGTGTCCCACGAGGAGGGCTAGAGATAAACTCGGCAGGGTTTGCTGTTGCCTTGCTCTCTGAGGGTCTTTCTGCTATGTTCCTTAAGTCAAAGGTTTTTTTTTTTTTT
>NW_007763580.1:6059-6288 GCF_000696425.1 Galeopterus variegatus
GCCAATGAGATAGAAGCTATAGACATTCCCTTTTTTAACTTTTTATTTTGAATGATTTTTTCTTGAATAACTTAAGTAAAAGTTGCAAAAATAGTGCAAAGAATTTTCTATATTCCTCATGCCACTTCACCTAGTGTTAACACATGTCATAACCTCAGTATAACGGTGAAGAATAGAAATTTAATGTTGGTATGTTATTACTCAACTACAAACCTTATTGAATTTTACT
>NW_007763581.1:0-472 GCF_000696425.1 Galeopterus variegatus
CACAGGCATCATGTTAGCTCATATGAAGAAGCCCTGAAGAGCAACAAAGAGCACTTGCAAGCATCTGTTTACTTTCTTCTTGGTTGGTCCTTTGATAGCACTGAAAATTTAAATATATTATAAACATCTGGAGGGCAAAGATCACATTTAATATACTGTATCTCAAATAGCATCTAGCTTTGGACTTCATGAATAATAGCTTTGAAATGAATGTATAGATTGAATAACTGGCAAGGTCATAGATTCCTTGGAAGAAGATTTAGGAAGGGATTGAGTGAACATATCTGAGCATAGATTGAGTTTTAATGATTTCAAAAACATTTTTTTTATCTATTTTGAATTTTCCAAGAACAGTTATTTCTCACCTATTGCTTTACTTAAATCCATAAAACTATGTGTGCCTCCATACCGATTATTTTTCTATTGATGCAGTCTAACAAGAACATAGGACATCAAACTAATTTTTTCCTTA
>NW_007763581.1:5788-6288 GCF_000696425.1 Galeopterus variegatus
AATGGGCCATATTGATATTATGAACCACTGAGCTATGCGGGGAGAAGGACTAAAATATCATTTCTGTGATATTACTGCCAAAAAATGCATAATGTGATTTTCACAGGAGGAAACTTCAGACTAGGGAAAACTGGGGGACATTCAACAAAATGCCTTTCTAGTACTCTTCAAATGTAAGAAGGTCATAAAGGTAAAGACAGATTGAAGAAATGTCACACAGGAGAGGAGGCTAAGGTAAAAACAGCTAAATGAAATATGTAACCCAGATTAGATCCTGAAGCAGAGTTTGGAGATGATCTTTTTGTACAATTGGCAAAATTTGAATAAAGTCTGGATTATGTGTAAGTATAGAGGGGTGCAAAGAATATTATGGGAACACAGAGAAGGAAGAGCTAGTTTAGACTTGGAGAGTCAGGGAAAGCCTTTGGATGAGTTGTTACCTATGTGGTAGAACCCAAATTACAAAGATAGCAAAGTGAAAGACAGTATAGTGCACGTGG
>NW_007763582.1:0-424 GCF_000696425.1 Galeopterus variegatus
TTGTCACCCAGCCCAACCAAACCCATATTAAATGCAAGCCTCAAACATCATGTCAAAGTGGCAGCTTCTAATTAGCATTCTCATTACTTGGTATTCACATTTAATTTTATCCGGGGCTTCCAAACTGATCACATCACCCAGGGTTTTAAGAACAAGTGGAAGCCAATAGGCAATGACTCCCCAAACTCAGCAGTAGTTTAGACAAAGAAGTTCATTCACTTCTGGAAAGGAGGAGCATTCCTTCAAATGTTTGGTGGGGATTTCTTCCTCCTTCTTGGCTGCTGCTCCATATTTGGGGCTCTTTGTCTGATTCACTATCAGGACATTTGCATTTGTGTTTACGACCAGCATAGGTCACTCCCAGAATGCGGGCTGTTGGCAGGTTTATAATACTGCAAACACAGGCTGGCAGATAGGCACGTCT
>NW_007763582.1:5897-6288 GCF_000696425.1 Galeopterus variegatus
CTCAAACTGGGAGGTGGAGAGAGAAGAAGACACAACAATTACAATTCCTCAAAGTTGATACAACAAGCGAACAGGAAGGAGATTGTTGGGAGGGAGGGGGGAGAGGGAAGACAGAGGGAGGTTTCGGTAACTGGCCACAATAATCAACCACATTGTATATTGACAAAATAAAATAAAACTAAAAAAAATAATAATAATAAATTAAAAAATAAATAAAATAAAATAAACAAAAGATTTTATATAAATAAATAAATAATAAATTAATTAATTAATAATAATAAAAAAAGAAATATCTTCTCTAAAGTTCCTTTTCCCCTGATAACTGGAGCCTTGTCACCCAGCCCAACCAAACCCATATTAAATGCAAGCCTCAAACATCATGTCAAAGTGG
>NW_007763583.1:0-301 GCF_000696425.1 Galeopterus variegatus
TACATAATTACTTACTTACTTGTTTTAGAAAAACAGTGTAAATTGTAATTATGAGTTTTCCAATCTATTTTTCAGATATCTTGCAGTTAAAAAAATCTAAATTTTAATAATTGTTGATGTCTGCCATTTTCTTTCTTCAGTTATGGAGGGGAAAATCAAATATTCCACACTACTCCACACTGTAGTTTGTTTAGTTTATTAGCTAACTTTTTATTTGAAATACATGATAAAATTGAATCGTCACCTGATTTCAACTCCTTCCTTCATTCTGTAACAATATTTGTTTTTTAAAAAGATATTT
>NW_007763583.1:6088-6288 GCF_000696425.1 Galeopterus variegatus
TTACTTACTTGTTTTAGAAAAACAGTGTAAATTGTAATTATGAGTTTTCCGATCTATTTTTTCAGATATCTTCCAGTTAAAAAAATCTATATTTTAATAATTGTTGATGTCTGCCATTTTCTTTCTTCAGTTATGGAGAGGAAAATCAAATATTCCACACTACTCCACCCTGGAGTTTGTTTAGCTTATTAGCTAACTTT
>NW_007763584.1:0-498 GCF_000696425.1 Galeopterus variegatus
CAACAATATGTTGAACTTTCAGAAGGAGAGAACAAACCTAAGGATACTAGAGATGGGGAGGAAGGAGGGAGGGAAGGGATTTTGGAAGTGATAGGTCATGTAAAGGGTGTAAAGAAATAACACTATTTGTAAAAATGAATATGCTAATAAAATTAGAAAAATAAGTAAATAAATAAAATGTTAATAAATAAAATTAGTATAATTGTCTTAAATCTTAAAAAAAATTCCCAAGGTATGTACAATTTGACTATGACAGACTCTGTGATTTGGGCAACCCTTTCCTATAGGACCTTGTCTGAAGTATACAGTTGGAATCCACTAAATTTGTGCCTTTGAAAACCTGAGGCTCATTTATATGCATTCATACTTCCCATCACTAGCTTATAACCACGTGAAACTTCTATTTTCCCTATTCTGTCTTTACCCCTCACACCAAAATAAAGTTATATCAAACTACTTCCAGGTCCACAGAAGTGCTGGCTTCGTTCCTGACACTGA
>NW_007763584.1:5435-6288 GCF_000696425.1 Galeopterus variegatus
CATAGTGTTATCTACTTAGTATCTGAGATTCTGTCTTGAATTCCCCTAATGTGCTGCATGGTGAAAACTGTTGTGTACAAAAAGAAGGTGATAATCTCAATGTTGTAGGTTCTTTGAAATCCAATTAAATGATACATACAAGAGAGATGAAGCCCCTACTTCATGCACCAGCATTAAAGGAGCTTTGATTTCTTGAATGAGAGCATTAATAGCTCCTCAATTTTTCTGGAAACCTTTGCTAATCAATGGCACATATTTTCAAGGCAGCTGGCCAGAGTTTGGGATCCATGACCAGAGAATAATTTTTCTCTCATCTGCGAATCAGACTTGCAACCTTGGCTGCATTATAACTTTCTCTAGCAAAAATAACTGGTCTAGCTATAGTCCAATAGGAAATTCCTGAGAGCATAACCTGATCCTTTGTTATTACCAAATGAAAATGTGTCCATCGGAGATCACCCTCACTCCTGAATAAAGAGAATCCTTGGTTGATTTTTATGTCTCTGTTTCAAATGCCAAAAGTATGTCTTCCAAATAGACATATGTAGTATTATTTGGCAGTATGCTGTGGAAGTTGCACTGCAAGTTTTTCCAAGTATGGAAAAAGTATGTAATCCAATATTTTAGACCTTGAAAACAGCTAGGACTCTAATGCAGTTGCACTAAAAATCACCTTAATTCTTACTAAGAAAAACAGATATTCTTTTGGATTTCCCTTGGAAGATTGTTTCACAGTCCCTGATTTCACCCATGGCATTCACCCCTACCCATTGAATATGGCCACAAATATATATTAAGCTTTTCTTAAGTAGCTGCTTGAATCAAAGCAGCAGCATACTTCAAGCAATGCCAT
>NW_007763585.1:0-711 GCF_000696425.1 Galeopterus variegatus
GGATTCAGGGGAGAAGACTACAGATTACACAGATTTACCCTCTGCACATGAGCAGACCCTTGGAAGAACCCCAATGCTTCCAGACTACAAAGGCACCCCAGGTTTTGTTTAAAATTTTTAAATCATATGTATATAAAAATGTGCATGGAAAACTCATACATGACATACATATATCATATGTATAAATCATATATATAATTATATATGTTATGTGTTATCTCATATGATTTTATGTATACTTCATGTGTAAGTATAAACATTTACATCTAATTTCATATATTTTACATAATTTTATATAATTTACATGTAATATCAAATATGAAATTTTATCACATACACACATGTGCACACACACTGGCCCTACCATTTAATCCACAAGTTTGGGTTTTATATGTCATAAAAATTTTCTACCTACCTACTTATGACTTTATTATTTGGCAATCTTTGTATTTGTGATAAGTGGCAGGTAAGAAGAAGTGTAGAAAGGCCCTGAATAGAAAATAGAAATCTAGAAACTAAAGTATTTAACGTGTCACTGGGATCAGTAATCTTGATTAGTACATGGAACACAATTCAGTAACCATTGTTCAGTTGTTTAAGGAATAATTCTGCCTTCTATTGCATCTTCTGTGCAACTCTCTTGGGTATTACCTCAACATGGTCCTATATTAATTTAAGGACATTATAAAGATGGATTCATGAAATATACAA
>NW_007763585.1:6086-6288 GCF_000696425.1 Galeopterus variegatus
AGTATAAGAGGGAAAGTTTCATTTGCAATTTCCAAGCTGTGTCCTTGAAGGAAAAGCATATTCCTTTCTCTAACTTTTCTCACTTCCTGACAGGTGGAATGCAGAAGAGGTGTTGTAGGTCATCTTAGTCCATGCAAAAACGATAATCCCCTAGAGATAGCAGAACAACAAACTGTAAGGCACCTGGACCTCTGATTATTCA
>NW_007763586.1:0-359 GCF_000696425.1 Galeopterus variegatus
AAGGTTCTGGTGTGTCTGAGGGGAGAAGCCAGCCACAGTTAGGGCCTCGACTGGCCTAGCCAGTTAGCAGCACGAGGCTGGGCCCATGGCCCTGGCTGCGGACAGGAACGTGGGGGGGTGGTGCCTCTGGGGCAGCTTGAAGAGGATGCATATGACCAGCTTCCCTGTCTCCTGGGGCCCAGGCTGGGGCTGCTGAGGGCTCAGGCACAGGGTCTGGGAAGGGCTGGAGGCCTGCAAGTTCCCTAAAGCTCCGGGTGCTCCTGAGGCAGAGGAGGAGCACGGCCAGCAGAGAGCAGAGTCCACGGCCACCACAGTGACCACCACGGCCCTCCTGCTTGGCTCTGCCAGGGGCACACTCT
>NW_007763586.1:5212-6288 GCF_000696425.1 Galeopterus variegatus
GAGGAGCCAACAGCCATGCTTGCAGAATGCTGCTCTAAGAAGCCACATTCCTGCCTGGTTCCCTGCGTGACACATGTGAATAGCAGAAAACATTCAGAAACATCCTGTCTTGGACTGATTTCCCCCAAAATTACATCCTGAGACAAGGGCTGATGTGATTGTGGTTGATTCAAGGAGCAAGAATGAGGGACAGGGGAGGGACCAGGGAAGAGAAGCATTATCGAGTTGGGCATCAGGTAGGATCACTGGGTGCTTGCTCCTTGGGAATCTCTGATGAATCTTCTGGAATAACACTTGGGACCCTCCACTTGAGAAATGAAGGGGCACATTGACTCCTCCTCCCTTGCTTCCCAGGGTGTTAACTCCCTTGCACTTCCAGGTGATGTGTCTGTGAGACAGTTCCCACAGGTGTCCCACACCTAGCACCAGAGAGAGAAGTCCCGAGGCAGGTGTGCGGTGAGGCCAGGCACTGTCCGTCCACACCTGTGTGAAGCTGACTGCAGCCAGCACGAACCTGGTTCCTGCAGCAGTGGCTGGATTGGGAGGTAAGGACGGCAGGAGCTGAGGCGATTCACTGGAGGTGTCACGACACAAGCATGGGCCTGTGCGGAGAGCTGGCCGGTGTTCAGACTGCAGCTCTCCATAGCAAGAGCAGTATAAACAAACAGTGGCCGGCACACCTGATGGACCAGTCCACAAGCAACGTGAGCCCAATTCTGGACGACTTGCACAGGAGAAAGGGCAAGAACAAGACTCTTGCGATGGAAGTTAGCAGAAACAATTGCGTTGGGTGAAGCAACACGTCCAAAGTCCCTCTTCAGTGCTGGTGCTTGAGGAGAGTGGGTTTCATTGGAGAAATAGAATGGGGCGGGTAGAGGCAACGTGGAGGATGAAAGGTACGTCTGGGCACTTTCCAGGCTCTAGAAATGGAGGAGCGAGAGCATCATCGCAGTTACCACTGTGGCACAACACTGGCATGTGCTTTTCCTTATGCACCGAAACCACGTAACTCGCCCCTTGTTTTGGTTAGTATTTGGCTCCCAATTGGAAGAGAGAGAGGGTTAGAAAATGGATAG
>NW_007763587.1:0-333 GCF_000696425.1 Galeopterus variegatus
GGCTCATCTGCGTTGTTGCAAATGACAGAATTATATTCTTTTTTAAGGCTGAATAGTATTCTATTGTGTATTTATATCACATTTACATTTTTTTATCCAATCGTATGTTCTTGGGCACTTAGATTGTTTCCAAATCTTACTACTACGAGTAATGTTACTATGAATATGGGAGTGCAGCTATCTCTTTGACATATTCATTTCTGTTTAGGGGATATATATCTGACAGGGGGATTGCTGGATCATACCTTAACTCCATTTTTAATTTTGTTGACGAACCTCCATACTATTTTCCAAAATAATTGTACTTAACAATATCACCACCAGTGTATAAGG
>NW_007763587.1:5916-6288 GCF_000696425.1 Galeopterus variegatus
GAATTCAGAACTACTGCTACAGACAATATCAACTTGGAATAACTGTCTTTTTAAGAATTACGCCCACGGCTAGTTATAGAGATTGGGAAATAATGATCAGTTCCAGGCTTTTAGACTCCAAAGACCGCAAAAACATCACACTATTTTTTCCTTGATATAAACAATAAATTAACTTGTTGTGATCCACTCAAATTTTTCCCTGATTCTCAATCTGGTTCCTTCTTTGAGATTTGTGAAAATTGTGCCAAAGTTTCCTTGAGAGTAACTGAAAGCAGAACTTCCTTTATGGTCGCAGAAAAGAGAATGTCAGTACCTTCTAAACCATGGGGACCTTCCCAGTTCTCAAGGGCTCTGAACAACTTGTCCATTCCT
>NW_007763588.1:0-396 GCF_000696425.1 Galeopterus variegatus
ACCCCACTGCCCCTGAGCTCCCGTCCCCCTCTCCTTTCCTCCTCAGATGTGGCAAACTGCATTTGCACACCCATCCCAAGAACCAGAATAAGCCCCATCTACTTCCACTGTCCAGTGGTCTCTCATCTCAGGCTCTAGTGGACTCCAACATCACTACTCAAAGTGATATTCTCTCAAAACATTTCTTATTGGAACATTCCTCACTCACATTCAGTGAACTGCATTTATTTGTTGCCTACTATATACCAGGAATTCTGCTAAGAACAGGAAGTAAAGAAATTGATCAGACATACACTTGTCCTCAAGGAGTAAATACTGCACTGATGATCTAAAACGTGAGACAGAAATGTAAATAAATGGATAAAAGAAATGTCATATAGTGGAAATACCTAATGG
>NW_007763588.1:5904-6288 GCF_000696425.1 Galeopterus variegatus
TTGTAACCCCAGATATTTTTAACGCACCTATTTCATGCTACAATCATGTTTCTGGAAGACCGTATTCAATAAATATTCAACAAGTATGTGAAAAATATACTTTTAATAAATGTCTTTATATGTATGACAGAGAGAGAGAGAGAGAGAGAGAGAAGTATTCTTGTTATTTACACAAGAATTATTTATTTATTGGCCTTAGAATTATTTCAGATTATCAATAACTCTGACTTTGTAATAGTCTTGTGTAACAATACTGTTCAAAGGTTAAGAGTGACCTGTCATGAAAAGAACAGTCTGTGAATTCTACAAAATATAATGTCTGAACCTTGGCTTGGAGAAGAGCAATTTACTTTAGGGCATATTCATCAATAATTCTCTTCTCTT
>NW_007763589.1:0-1886 GCF_000696425.1 Galeopterus variegatus
TTTTTTTAAGTTTTTAAAAATTAATCTAGGATTTCTTTTTTCCAGTGGGAGGGTCAGTTTGAATAACTTATCTTTCAGATGAGGACTATTTTATAAGGTTTTTTTCCAATGTATAAGAAAATTGTAAAATCTTCTTTGACAGAGACAAATAAAATATTGGCCATCAAATATGAGTGCCATGGTGATGCTAATTCTATTTTTCTTTGCCTTTAGCAGTACCTTCAGAGTTTCATTTTAATTCTTGTTATAATGTGTCTGGAAATGAAGTGCAGAAATGAAATAATGAGGAAAGATTCAGTTTTCAGTTTTCAGATTGGGAGACTATTAATTGACATCCGGATGTAATTTAAATATTTAATCTTTATTACAGTACATTTAACATCAATTTATTAAGACAAAATTGGGAGACTATTAATTGACATCTGGATGTAATTTAAATATTTAATCTTTATTACAGTACATTTAACATCAATTTATTAAGACAAATTTACTGTCCAACTCTGGCTAAGCATGTTGGAAAGTGTTATTTTGAAAAAAAAAACAAAACTCAAGATTAGATTGAATGTAGAGATATATAGTTTCTAAGTCATGGATCCTTCTGGTTTTAGACAAGTTGAGTTTTTGTCCTGTGCACCACTATAAGCCGTGGTTAAGTACCAAAGCTCATTTTTCTCCTGCTTATGGCCATTATAGGTTCCTGAGTAGAAGACAGTAACAAAATGGTGTTCAATATAAATATGTGGAATGTTTTGAAAAGGCAAGAAAAACCAATTAGGGTGATCTTTTTTGATGTAAAGTGATGGTGATCTGGAATGGTGATGGACTTAAGGGGCTGATAAGTCTATATTTGAGAGAATTTAAAACAAAGCAACATATCTAGTTGACATGGGACAAAAATTTTCAAAGGGAATACTAAAAGAGGATTTTCATAATGCCACTGGAGGTGTTATTACTGTCAAGGGGAATCTTATAGGTAATAAATTCATCATTTTATATTCTTTTAAAGCAAACAATAATAATTCAGTTATAGGAATTTACATTTTCTTGA
Source organism: Galeopterus variegatus (assembly GCF_000696425.1). Classification (NCBI taxonomy): domain Eukaryota; kingdom Metazoa; phylum Chordata; class Mammalia; order Dermoptera; family Cynocephalidae; genus Galeopterus; species Galeopterus variegatus. The sequence goes on from NW_007763589.1 coordinate 1,049, forward strand.
TAGTTATTGTACAGCTATAATTGCATTTTTATGTTTCTTTTATTCTCTCTGTAGAATCTGCAAGAAGTAGGAAAACTCATCCAAATCCAGAATAGCCAGAAGAGGAAGAAGATGAAAATGTTCAAGCTCAAAGTGAAAACAGCAAATGCACTCACTACTCCAAACTTGGATGAGATGAGAATGGGTGACTAGACCCTTAATGAAATATAGGGCAGTTAGCTTGTCCTACAGAGTTAATGAGATGTTGGTTTTTATTCTGACAACTGGCTTTTGTTTCCATAGTACAACGTCCATTTTTAGGTCATATGCAAATCATTTTTTAAAAAGTATTTGCCCTGTCCTCATTCTTTAAATTTTCTCTTCTCCAGCATTTTGTGGATCTTAATCTACCAGATCCTCATTCATCAATGTAATTCAAGAGGTTCTCTGGTATCTTTAACAACTTTAAGAAAATCCCACATCTTTTTCAAGAGTTGCAATTTTATATTGCATTACCATGAAATTGTAATATTAATAACTGTTAGTAGCATATGAAAAAGAGAAAATTAAAACCAATAAAGAATTAAGTGGGAATAAAGTTAGTAGAAACAGCAAGGATAGATGCTCAGCGTAATCAAAGGGAAAGTATTTGATTGGGAAAGTTTTACAAGTAGTAAATAAAGTAGCCTTCATTTATGAACAGATCTATGGCATTTTATTTAAAAATAGAGGCTGAATCTCTTCAGCCTGGCTCAAAATCTGATCAGGTTCATAGTCTAGGAAATGGAAGGTAATACTTCAATTTATAGAACATCCAGAATTTAACAGGAAAATCAAGTTTTGTGATGTTTTACAGAAA
>NW_007763589.1:5680-6288 GCF_000696425.1 Galeopterus variegatus
TATAAGGGTTTTCCAGTATTAGCATTGTTTAGTCTTGTAGAAGTCTGTACAGGAAGAGAAAAGCTGAGCTGACTTGATGATTACAAAACAAGCTTTTTGATGGTTGCAAGGATGTAATTTTTTTTTTTTTGTCTTTTTCCGTGTCTGGCAACGGATCGCAACCCTCAGTGTCACCCCCGTACCGGACCGGGACCGGCAACGGGATCGCAACCCTCGGCGTTGCTCCCGCGCCTCGCTCAGCCAGTGAGCGGGAACTGGTCTGTATGTGGGATCCGAACCCTTGGCGGGAGCGCCACTGCGCTTCTCAAGCGGCGCACTATAGCAGTGCGCCACCGGGCCGGCCCAGGATGTAATTTTTTTTTTAAAGACAGCAATTGAAAAGTTATTTTCAGTGAGTGTTTTAGACCTTGGAAAAGGTGGATTGTGTGTGTGTGTGTGTGTGTGTGCACGCGCGCATAAATGGTGGAATGGCTTAGAGATTAAGAACAAAGCACAGACAAACTAACCCATTAACTTAATGTATTTTTTAGAATAGACAGTAAAAATATTGTATTAACCCGTAGCATTTTACCAAATATAACAAAGCATCAAGACCTCCATAATACAGA
>NW_007763590.1:0-403 GCF_000696425.1 Galeopterus variegatus
TCCAGGAACAGAGACTGGGGCAGCAGAAACTGAGATATTGGGGGCCCAGGAGATACCATCTTGGGGTTCAGGGGTCCTGGGGATGGATTCTGAGATAGCAGAGGCCCAGAAAACAGAGATGGGGACTTCAGGGGTCTCAGGGCCAGAGGCTGGTGAGGCAGGAGTCACAGCGTGAGGAAGTTGCAGATAAGTTTTTCTGTTAAGAAAAGAGAATACAGTGCTAGGAAGTGTAAATAGCGAGCAGCTTACTAAGATATTGCTTAGCGTTTTAGGTTTGTAATTTTCATAATGTTAAAAGATATGAGGAAAAAGGAAGATTTAAAGCTTGAGAGAAGAAAACATGCTTATAGAACAAGACGGAGGTTGAAAATGAAGCTTTTTCACGGAGTAAAAAAAAAAAAAA
>NW_007763590.1:6062-6288 GCF_000696425.1 Galeopterus variegatus
GGTTCAGGGGTCCCAGGGATGGATTCTGAGATAGCAGAGGCCCAGAAAACAGAGATGGGGATTTCAGGGGTCTCGGGGCCGGAGGCTGGTGAGGCAGGAGTCACAGTGTGAGGAAGTTGCAGATAAGTTTTTCTGTTAAGAAAAGAGAATACAGTGCTGGGAAGGGTAAATAGCGAGCAGCTTACTAAGATATTGCTTAGCGTTTTAGGTTTGTAATTTTCATAAT
>NW_007763591.1:0-335 GCF_000696425.1 Galeopterus variegatus
GTAAATAAATAAGTAAAGTGAGGTTTTTGATAAAAATACATTACATTGGAAAAGTATTACAACTGCTTTAATGCCCATTGCATGTACCAGGTGTTGCTAATGGTTGCTGATTCCAATTTTAGCTATTCACATGGCCACGTGGTCTCTAATAGCAAGCTTGAAGTTTCCTTTAAGTGAATTGTGGGTGGGAGTTTGTAAGTGTGTGTGGTTGTGTGTGGTGGAGAGAAAAGGACACCCATGAGCTGACTGTTAAAACACGGAGGATTAAATACACATGTTTATCTCCTCTCTCTCTCTCTCTCTCTCTCTCTCTCTCTCTCTCTCTCTCTCTCTCT
>NW_007763591.1:5929-6288 GCF_000696425.1 Galeopterus variegatus
CCATCCACAAGTAAATGCTATTACCAGTTTCTTGTCTACACACACACACACACACACACACCTGCTTTTTTAATACATCTGGAACTAGACTACACATACCATGCAGCATTTTGTTTATTTTTTCAATCAAAGATATATGAAGAAAATATAGATAAAGAAGTTTCCCACCCCCAAGTCTTTTCAAGACCTAACCAGACTTGGGTCTAAGAAGTATAATCTGACATTGCTTGAAAGGCAGCGTAAAGGCGATTTAAGGAGGGGTGTGCATCTGTCCACAGAGGCCCTAGGGAGGTGGGACAGGCATAGGCAGAGGAGCCCTTGGTGTGCAGGTGCGATCACAAGGCCTGACGGACAGGTGT
>NW_007763592.1:0-271 GCF_000696425.1 Galeopterus variegatus
AACACAGAAGCCCAGCCTTAAATGAAAATAATTAGTAAAGAAATCAAGAGAGTAGACCATTATATATATGTGTATATATGTGTGTCCAGTGCAATTTTCACTAATGGATAGAACAACTAGGCGGAACACTGAAATGGTATAGAAATCCTGGACAACATTATAAAGCAACTTGACTTTAGATACGTATAACATGTCACCCAAAAACAGAACACACATTCTGTTCAAATGCACATGGAAGGACCCCAGAAAACACCATTTGCTAGGCCATAAA
>NW_007763592.1:5832-6288 GCF_000696425.1 Galeopterus variegatus
GTGTGTGTTCCTCCCCTATATTAGCACTGTATATAGAAATTAAAATAAAACAAACAAACTAAAGTAGCAGGATTTGATTCCAGGCAAAATTAGACCTGAGAAACAGGGAATACTCCAGAAGAAATTCCATTTTGGTCATTTGGGTCACTGGCCAGATGGAGTGATACCTTATGTAAGAGAAGAGAGGAGGATGTAGTTTTCATTTTTGACTTGTTGACCTTGAGGTGTCTTTTGGATAGCTACAAAGGAGCATTCAACAGACAGTTCAAACTCTCTGTTGGGAAAGAGGTCCAAGCTACAGATAAACAAAAGTGCAAACTAGAAAGGGCTGAACTGGTCACAACAAAGTGCAGAATGAGAAGAAGAGGGACCAGGATGGAGCACTTAGACAAGCTTGTTAAGGAGAAGAAAATAAAAGAATTTCCATAAGATCATGAACAACAATGTCAAATGTGG
>NW_007763593.1:0-428 GCF_000696425.1 Galeopterus variegatus
AAGCACAGACAGGGTGCAGGGTTGTACGGTTCCCTACCTTGCTTCACTGTGTGCCACTATTACCATTTCCATAGAGCACAGCATTTTACAGAGCTCAACCAGAAAAAGGAAAATGCCCCTTTGAGGAAGTTAGCTCATTTTGTTTTTATTGGTTGTAGTGTGTGTAGTGCCGAGTCACTAGTTTCATCTTCATTGCTTTAAAANCACCAACACAAATAAGACCAGTTCATTCATTCAAATATATTTTACATTTTACATAAAAATGTATTTATTCACCAACATTTTAATATAAAATCATATTATTTCTCATAATAAATCATGCACATATTTAGTTTTGAATGCTTTAAAATGGAGAAGAGCTCATGGCCTCCAATTAACATTATAATTTGCATTTCCTTTTTCACCCAAGATAGATTTTTTTGTTTGTC
>NW_007763593.1:5943-6288 GCF_000696425.1 Galeopterus variegatus
TTTTATTGGCTGTCAGCTATGGGTTGCTCTGAGGTTCTACAGGCTGCACATTGTTCCTTGATGCATGGTCCTCACAGGCAGTTCAAAACATGGCAGCTCATGTATTCATCCTCAAGGCCAAGAGTGTACCTCTCTGATGTCTTTGTTTTCTACCTGCCAGAGAAAATGCTCTGCTATTAAAGAAATTGCCTTACTAGATCAAGTTCAACCTGAAAACTCTTTCTGCGGTATAATATAACATAATCAGGAGAGCAGTATCTCATGGAATTCACAGGTTTTATATGCATTCATGGAGAAGAGAATATACAAGGCCAAGGATTATTAGAGGTAATCTTAAATTTCTCC
>NW_007763594.1:0-464 GCF_000696425.1 Galeopterus variegatus
GATAAAAAATGTAATCTTAAGGTGAAGAAATTTCACAATTCGTAAACAAGAAATCATAATCTCATAAGAATTAAACCAAAGTGAAACCTCCTCAAACTATGAACTTATTTGAAAACTTGGGAAATCGTTAAACTTAAAAAGATCAGTATCTATTTGATCCAGATAATGTGCTGTTGCCAGGTAATGACTGCATGACTATAATACCGTAATATGAAGAGACACTTTTAATCATGTCTATATGACTGAAAAACTATTGAAGGGACTTCTTGGTTAGAGATGAGAAGACATTCACTTCTCGACAAGCCCCAGATGGATTGTTAGTTTTACTGAGGCAGTCAGTCAAATAGTCAGCACTAAAATGGACAAACATCAGTCATAGTCATTTTTTGACAAAGCCAATTTATATCCTATTCAAGAACATATTAATTTATAATCTAAGGTTACTAGCAGAAGGGAAATTTCTT
>NW_007763594.1:5893-6288 GCF_000696425.1 Galeopterus variegatus
TAGCATAAGTTTAGAGTCTCTCTAAGATGTTCTCTTATCTGCCTAAATCCTTCCCTGTGCAGTGATGTCCAAAATTTTTAATTGAACACCAATCTTTTCATTCCTCAAAGAGTTATAAGACATAGAATGCAAGCACTCCAAACAAAGATGAATTTACACTTAACTTTACACTACTCTGTACATGTATAATAGCATATCATATTCCAACCGATTACTGGTGAGGTTTTCCCTGTAGAATGCAAATTCTGAAAAGTCTATACCAAGAACTGTTCAATGTTAGTAAAAGGTTCACCGATCAAAACACTTTGCATTTAGATTATCAGTAGTGAATTAGGTATCAAATTTTTAGATGAAGGCAGGCAGAAAGAAAAAAAAGTTTAGAGCTTCAATTTTAC
>NW_007763595.1:0-619 GCF_000696425.1 Galeopterus variegatus
TTTGTTTGTGAGTTTCCCCTTCCTCTTCCTTGAGTCTTAGGCTGCTCTTGGGGCATGGGTCCCTCGTGACTTGTCTGGGAAGAGGAGACCAAGAGAGATGTGGGTCTGCAGCTCACATGCAGTCTCATGAATTACCTTCGTCCCTCTGGGACTCAGTTTCTTTAGCCATAAAATGGGAGTGTTTGGCGTAACTACCTCGCATGGCTGTTGTGAGAGTCACGCTCATGCAATCGGCAGGCAGAATATGGAGGAGATACGAATCCCTCACGCTGGGAAGGATGGGTAGGTGACCGGCCTTACTTGGCACTTACAACTTTCTATGATTCTGAAGCGATGACAACTGATGTTTCCTGAATGTCCAGGCCAGAGCAAGACACTATGCTACACCCTGAACATCGTCTGTTGACCTTACTACTCATGATCACAACATGGGGTGAATGTTACCATCATCCCCATTTTACAGATGAGGAAACTGAGGCTCAAAGAGGTTCTGTCACTTACCCAAGGTCACCCAGCAAGTAAGAGGCAAGGCAGGGATCGCCATTTAGGCAGTTTGACTCCAGAAACCACTTCCATAGATTTGAGCCCGATCTAAGAACTGTGACAGAAGACAGGAAGA
>NW_007763595.1:5791-6288 GCF_000696425.1 Galeopterus variegatus
AACACCAAGCCAAGGGTTGAGATCCCCTTACTGGTCATCTTTTTTTAAAAAAAAAAAAAAAGAAAAACTCATTCTGAAGTGATGGGACTTTTTCAAAGTCAGAGAATGCAGCCTCCATCAATCCATTTTACATAAACATGCGTAGATTGTATTGAGTTTTAGCAGAAAAAATTACAAGTACTCTTCATTTCGTGCTATGTAAGAATAATTGCCTTGACAGATAAGTAGCAGTTGACTATAGAGCAGTGCTGTCCAGAACTTTCTGTGATAATGGCTATGTTCTATATCTGCACTGTCCAGTACAGGAGCCACTAGCTACATGTGACTTTGAGTATTTGAAGTAGGGCTAGTGTGACTGAGTAACTGAATTTTTAGTTTTAGTTAATTAACTAGCCGTATGTGGTCTACCATATTGAACAGTGCAGTGCCAGAGTTTTCTCTGGCCCCTTAGTAACATCAGCAAACTCTAGCATAAGAACTCTAACAACATTTTGGAA
>NW_007763596.1:0-310 GCF_000696425.1 Galeopterus variegatus
TACCTGGATTTTGCCTAGGACAATGAGCACCTACTGTATGCCAGAACTGTGCTAAGAATGTTGAGATGCCTCAGACATCTGCCCTGGGAAAGCTTAAAATCGAGTTGGGGAGATAGACATGTAAGCAGATCATTTCAACAGGACATGGGAAGGGCAAGGGCAGATTCCATATGTCTGCAAAGAACGCAGCACAAAGGATGGGTGTCGGGGAAGGTCAGGGAAAGCTTCCTGGAGGTGGTGACTGTTGACTTGAGTTTTTAATGAAGAGTACGAGTTAGCCAGGAGAAGGAGAAGGCAGTTAAGGCAAAGA
>NW_007763596.1:5944-6287 GCF_000696425.1 Galeopterus variegatus
GGGGGCCTCAGTTTCCCCCTCTGTAAAATGGGGTCATCACTGGTACCACCTGTTGTTGCCAACTGTTGATGCTCCCTGTCGGGCCCCCTCCTCTAGAGCAATGTCAAGGGCAGCAAAGGGAAACGAGGCCCATCTGTTACACAAACTACAGGATCAGGGACTTCCCAGCAGAAATGGAGCTCAGAGGTTACCTGGATTTTGCCTAGGACAATGAGCACCTACTGTATGCCAGAACTGTGCTAAGAATGTTGAGATGCCTCAGACATCTGCCCTGGGAAAGCTTAAAATCGAGTTGGGGAGATAGACATGTAAGCAGATCATTTCAACAGGACATGGGAAGGGC
>NW_007763597.1:0-2950 GCF_000696425.1 Galeopterus variegatus
AGTGTTAAGTGTTAGGACCAAGCCACCAACACATCAAACTTTTGGGAGGACACAATTCAATTCATAATAGTTACTATAACTTTTTAGCATATTTTGAAGTCAGGAAGTGTGATGCCTCTAAGTTTGTTCTTTTTGTTAAAGATTTCTATATCTATATGGAGCCTTTTGTGGTTCCATACAAATTTTAAGATTTTTTTTTTCTATTTCTGTGAGGAATGTCATTGGTATTATGATAGGGATTAGGTTGAATGTGTAGATTGTTTTGGGTAATGTGGATATTTTGATGATGTAATTCTTCCAACTCATGAATATGGGATATCTTTCCATTTATTAGTGTCCTCTTTATTTTTTTTTCACCAAAGTTTTATTGTTTTCATTGCAGAGGTCTTTCATCTTTTTAGTTAAATTTACTCCTAGGTATTTCATTTTTTTGGTAGCTGTCGTGAATGGGATTGCTTTCTTGATTTCTTCTTCAGCTATTTCATCATAAGGTATAAGAAGGCTATTTCTTTTTTTGTGTTGACTTTATATCCTGCTACTATACTAAATTCATTTGTTAGTTCTAGTAATTTTTTGGTGTAGTCTTTAAGATTTCCTATGTACATGATCATGTCATCTGAAAATAGATATAGTTTGACTATCTCTTGTCTGATTTTTCTCCCTTTGTTGCTTTCTCTTACCCTATTGCTCTGACTAGAAACTCCAGTACTATGACAAGTAAGAGTGGGAAAAGTAGGTCTCCTTGTCTTGTTCCAGAACCTATAGGAAAAGCCTCCAACTTTTGTCCATTCACTGATTTTACCTGTGCGTTTGTCATGCACAGCCTTTATTGTGTTGAGGTACATTCCTTCTATACCTAATTTGTTGAGTGATTTTATCATAAAGCAGTGTTGGATTTTATCAAATGCTTTTTCTGTGTCTCTTGAAATGATCACGTTTTTTTTTTTTCTCTTCATTCTGTTGATGTGATGCATCATGTTTATTGATTTGTGTATTTTGAACCATACTTGCATCCCTAGGATAAATCCTGCTTGATCATGGTTAATGATCTTTTTTNCACAGTAAAGTTTTCAAAATTAGAAAACTATTGATACAATATTATCATTCAATATATAGTCCTTATTCAAATTTTGTCAATTGTCTCAATGCAAACAGGGATCATACATAGCACTTAATTATTATGTCCCTTTAGTAGTGATAAAACCGTTAACTCAGGCTTTCTTTGCCTTTGACTTTGAAAGCATCCTAGATGCACTCGTACTAGCCAGTTTTTCCTATCATTCTACTGAAACAACTCTCCTTAGCATGAGCAGTGAATTATTCTGTTTTTGTGTTGCTGTAACAGAATACCTGACACTGGATAACTTATTTAAAAAAAAAAAAAAAAGGTTTATTTGACACATAATTCTGGAGCAGTCGCACCTGGAAAGGGCCTTAGGCTACTACCACTCATGGTAAAAAACGGAAGGGGAGCCAGCGTGTGCAAGAGATCATATGGTGAAAAAAGAAGCATGAGANAAAAAACGGAAGGGGAGCCAGCGTGTGCAAGAGATCATATGGTGAAAAAAGAAGCATGAGAGAGAGAGAGAGAGGGAGAGGAGGGAGGTGCCAGGCTCTTTTAAATAACCCGCTCTTGCAGGAACTAATCCATTTCTACAAGAGCTTACTCACTCCCCAGGGAGGCATTAGTCTATTCATGAGGCATCTGCCCTCATGACACAAACATCTCTCAGTAGACCTCACCTCCCAACACTGCCACATTGGGGTCATATTTCATGAAGAGTTTATGTGGGGGCAAACCACATCCAAACTATGGCCACCAGCAGCCTCTACAGTATTAAGTCTACTGATCAATTCTCCATCTCATCCGACAGCAGCATTTGACACAGCCAATCACTTCATCCTCTTTGATTCGAGCTAATCGTCTATGAGGACCCCACAACCTTTCGGTATTCCTTCCATCTCCCTGGCCTCTGCTCAGCTTTCTTTGCTGGGTCCTCCTCTGCTCACTAACCTCTTAAACGTGGCTGGCCCCGAGGGCTCAGTTCTCTTTACCTACACTTGCTTCTTAAGTGACCTCACACTGACTTACTGGCTTCAAATACTGTCTACATGCTAATCACTTCCAAATACATATTTCCAGCTGAGAAGTCCCTCACACACTTCAGCCTTGAGTATCTATCAAATCAGTGCTGAAGCCACTCTTCTAAGGTAGTAGTGACAGCCAGCTAGCCAATTCCATTATTCACTTTTCATATTGGATCTTTCTGCTTCACTTATTTCTATTCACCAATTTCTCTGTTTTAAAACTTTTGTTCTTTGCTGTTTGCTGTAATCCTGTTTTCGTTTTCCTTCTATTTCTCTCATATACTCTTTTTCTCAGTAGCTTTGTTTTGTTCTTTGCTGTTTGCTGTAATCCTGTTTTCGTTTTCCTTCTATTTCTCTCATATACTACTCTTTTTCTCAGTAGCTTTTGGGTCTCCATGTGACTTCCAATTCCTGCCTTCCCTATCTGTTTGGTCCTTAACCACCTTTTCTTCTCTTTCAACACTTTGAGTAATTTCAATGGGAATTTCTACTATCCACCAATTTTATATTCTCCATTTCCAAATATTTTTCTCTAACCTTCATCTTTCCTCTGAGCAATAAACTTGTACATCCAAATGCCTGGTTGAGAGTTAAACAGCTACAGGGAAAATGCCCCAAACTCGTTTTTTCTCACCAGCCTCTTAATTCCTCCTTCATCTCCTATGGTAAATTTTGTCTTCTGTATACATAGTCACTCAAGCAAGAAATTATAGAGCCATCCGAAAGTTTTCCTTATCCCCTGCATCCAATTAGTTACCAAGTTTGGTTGATTCTACCTCATCAAAATTTCATATTTCACCCTCTTTTTCCATACACCACAATACTTTAAACTAGGCTCCTACCATTGTACTAAGTCTATGGG
>NW_007763597.1:3625-5127 GCF_000696425.1 Galeopterus variegatus
TCTTTTTCCATACACCACAATACTTTAAACTAGGCTCCTACCATTGTACTAAGTCTATGGGGCAATAGTCTCCTATTGTTTCTGCTTCCTTTTTTGAAAACTCTACAAATTGCTGCTAAAATAAATCCAGAATATGTTGGAAACAGTTTTATCAACAAAACTATTCAACAAAATCATTTACTATCAAGGATGCTTTTATTTTAATACCACATTATTACTTGATTACAAAAAATAAAAAATTTCTTTTAATTTAAATATAGACAGTTTAGGAAATTTTAAATTTCCATTCTTCATATTACTAATAACATTTGCATTTAATTCTCTTTCACAAAATTGAGCAATTACAAGAGGTCTTCAAAAAGTTCATGGAAAGATTTATATTATCTTTCAATTCAATTTTTTCACAAACTTTTGAAGTGTGTTTATGTGCTAAAATATCTAATATTTGAATGTTTTTCAGAGTATTATTTTATTTAATTCTTAAGTAAATAATTTTTTCATATGTAAGCTACACTTAGTGTTGTTTTAAATAAAAAATATAATTAAAATATAATTAGTGTAATATGCTTCCTTTGAGAAAATAATATAATTCTTTCAAGAAAGTTTCTTTGATAGCATGAATAAAATAATTGAAATAATAAATTTCAAGAAATTAAACCCAAAATGTGAAGTTTCTTTATTTATTTTAATGTTTTACTTGTCCATATTTGTGGGGTGCAGTGTGTTGTTTCAGCACAGGCATGTACAGCACAATGATTCACTTAGGGTAGAGAGCAGAGTTTTGTACTCATCAGTCCACCACTCTTCCTCCTCCGGGACTCCCCTCCCCTCCTGACCTCTGGGAACCTTTATTCTACTGACTACTTCTATGAGAACCACTTTTTTTTTTCTTTTTCAAATTCCAGATTCGAGTAAGATCATGTGGTATTTGTCTTTCTATGCCTGACTTACTTCACTTTACATGGCAGTTTCCAGTTCCACCCATGTTGCTGCAAATAATGGGATATCATTTTTTGCAGCTGAATAATATCCCATAATGTATATATACCACAGTTTTATAATCCATTTATTCAATGATGGACATTTAGGTTGGTTATGTATCTTGGCTATTGTGAATAGTGTTATGATGAACATGGGAGTGCAGGTGCTTTTTGATAGATTGATTTTATTTCTTCTGGCTTATACCCAGTAGTGGGACAGCTAGGTCATAAGGTAGGTCTATTTTTAGTTCTCTGAGTGACCTCCATACTGTTTTCTGCAATGGAAATTTACATTCCCTCAAACAGTGTAAGGGAGTTTCTCTTTCTCCATATCCTCAACAGCATTTGATATTTTCTGTCTTGTTAAGAATGGCCATTGTGGAATGATATCACATTTGTGGTTTTAATTGCATTTCCCTGATGATTGTGATGTTGAACATTTTTTCATGTGCCTGTTGGCCATTCATGTGTCTTCCTTTGAAAAATGTCTGTTCAGGTCCTTTGCCTATTTTTTAATTGAGT
>NW_007763597.1:6011-6287 GCF_000696425.1 Galeopterus variegatus
CTGGGTAATTTATAAGAAAATGAAATTTATTGCTTGCAGTTTCAGAGGCTGGGAAGTCCAAGATCCAGGGAACACATCTGGTGAGGGTTTTCTTTGGTGGTGACTTTACAGTAATTCAGGGGTCTCACAAGGCAGAAAATGGCAGAGCAGAGACAGAGAAAGACTCTTCATGTGCTTTCCTTTTAAAGCCCCCAAACCACACCCCTGACCACCATTATTACTGAATTCCCTATGGCATAGTCCTACAATCTAATCACATCTTCAAGGCCCCACCTT
>NW_007763598.1:0-425 GCF_000696425.1 Galeopterus variegatus
TTAGGTATCAAAAATGGGGGATGAAGAACTTGATCAGATACCAAGAGTGGAGGATTCTCTGTAAATTTACATAGCAGGATTCTTGCTAAGACTGGACTGAGCAGGCCAAAGACAGGAGGGAGGAGTGGGACAAGGTCAAGGTCTGGTTGAGAAAAGGGCTCAGATGAGCCTGACTGGTCAAAGGACTGTCTGTCACTGTATAATGAGGCCAAACATGCCACTGTCTTTTCAGTTATTTCCCTTCAACATATTGTTCCTATGTTCATACTGTTGGAGAAAGTCCACGTATTTTTATGCCTACATTGTATGTTTTGCAAGGGTTTTTAAAAAGTTTTTAGTTGTCTGTGTTTATCATGAGCACTGTCTTGCCATACCTCAGTTTTTGTTCATTGTCATATCTACAAGTTTAGATTGCCTATTTCTTA
>NW_007763598.1:1525-6287 GCF_000696425.1 Galeopterus variegatus
TTGCCGGTCCCGGTCCAGTATGGGCGCGACACTGAGGGTTGTGATCCGTTGCCAGACATGAAAAAAGACAAAAAAAAAACATTTTATGTTTTGAAAAGAAAAATTTAAAGCATTGTTTCCTTCATGAAGAATCAAAGCGAAGTTAGATAGGATTTCTAAAAAAAAATACAGATATAAAATTTGTACGTTAAAATTTTTTATTTCACTATGAAAGAGATATGGCTTCATACTGTATCTCATGATGTCAATAAGTCCATTATAATGAAGAGAATGCTGTGCTAAATTGGCTATAATTCTCTCATGATATGAATTGGTGTTCACAGGAAAATGTATTTTAAAAAGTATGAGTATAACGTGTTAGTACACTGTAAATAATAATGGTTTTAAATTATCCATTAAGACTTTTGCTTATCAAGGGTCTGACAATTTTTACAACTCCTTTCTAATATTTTATGTGTACACTTTTACTTTAGAAAACATCTACCAAAACATCTCCACCTTTCTTCCATCTCAGGGTTATGGTTTTTACACATGGCTAAATCTCAGGCAGATAAACAGATTCAAATAAAATTTGGTGATAAAAGAAAACAGCACCTACTGTATGTTGAGAATTTCGATGGCAACTTTCAGCCAAATGTGAATTAAAATGGCTAGGTTATAAATCCCTTGAAAATAAGGTTTATAATGGAAATGCTGACAGGCATTTAACGATAGCAGCAGTCGCTGGCACCACTGTAATAAAAGGACTTAAATGAAAAAAAAAAATGTATGCTTCACAAAGACATGCGGATTTCAGGGTAAAGCTATATGCAGACTCAATGTAAGGACGGATGATAATATGCCTCAGCAATTATGATGCATGAGTGTTAGTAACAAAGAATCTTGAAATTCAGCTTCCAATTAAACGTGAAAGAGTTTAAGGAAAAACCTGAAAGCAGCGTTCTTCAGTTCTATTACTCTGGCACCATCATCTTCTTTACGAATATATTTTATTCATGCTTTAGTATGACAGCAGAGAAGAGCTTAGTCAGAAATTGACCCCTATTAGAACTCTTATGCTAACAAATCATTAAACCATTGGTTAGGCATTAGGTAAGAATATACAAGCAACATTCTTTCAGGGGCATCCCTAGCTTTTGATAGTCATAAAATTCACAGTTCTGCTGTTTCAGGTCCTTCTTCAGTATGAACAATAGCCCTGAGTTTAGCTTCTCTAAACTATCTGTGTATTGAAAGTTCACCCTCTGATTACATCCAAGCAATAAATTAATGACTTAATTTTCTTTTTCTTTAACAATAAGCATTTAACATATTAAGATTAACATATTAATCTTTTTCCCCTTCTATTTTTGAATTTACTCTCTTCTTGTGTTTCTAAATAGAGAAATGAAAGTTAAAAAGAACCGTATTTTTTTCTGATTATGGCTATAAAATAAAACAAAAAGATTTTTAAGTCAGATATAAAGCAGACACCAAAAAAAAATCTCTTCATACATGCCTATAGATCCAAATTGATCACTAGTAGATTCTTGTTTCCAGACACCTGTGCCCCAGGTTACTCCCAAAGAGCTCCACTCTGTAATTCATCTGACAAATAACAAGCTCTTTGGTTATTTGGGGAGATAATCTTCCCTAGAAATAGGATAAAGGTATACTGGTGTGAGTGTCTGTGTATTCTTTCTTCATGCCTATAAATCCCACCCACACTGTCAAGGTTGACAATCCAAAACGATAATCAAAAGCACTTTTTACATTCCTTCTTGTAACTGCCGCAGGCAAGTTTTAAAAGATATGCTAACAAATCCCAAAGAATAGCTGGTATTAAATATTTGATATAACCTGAAATGAATAGTGTGGATATAAAATTTAAGTCATATGGCTCTTTAATTTCTTATCTAGAGGTAACTATAGTCACGTGTGTGATATATGTGTGTACGCATAATTTAATTTAGAATTAGCTAATGAAATTAAATAATTTAAATTAATTAATTTAAGAATAATATATGCATGTATACACATGCACATATAGATTTACTTACATTTTTTTTTTCCTTTTTGTCTTTTTCACTGACCGGCAATGGGATCGCAACCCTCGGTGTTGCGCCCGCACCGCGCTCAGCCAGTGAGCGGGAACCGGTCTCCACATGGGATCCGAACCCTCGGCGGGAGGGCCGCCGCGCTCCCAAGCAGCGCACTCTCCAGTGCGCCACCGGGCCGGCCCCTTACATTTTTTTTTAATTCACAGAAGATTTGGGAAAAAAATAAACTTGCTGTTTTATGAACTAGATTATTTTAATACTGTAACAACAAAAGTAATACATCAAAATCACCCAGTATAATTATTTATAATTATTTAAATTCATGTTTTTCATTATATATTTTAATATATATTTATTGCTTTATATAAACCCCTTTTAGAAAAATACACAAAATATAAGGAAAAGTGAAAAATAAATATGGTACATGCATGGTGAATTTCTAAAAAGTGTAAACACATTAGTTCAACACTATCCAGATTAAGACAAAGAACATTAGCAGCACCCCAGGAATATCCCTCTTTTCCCACCCCCATTATTACCAAAATGACATCTTAGTTTGAGTCTCTTAAGAATAGATTGAAAGGCAAGGGTTTGGGTGCAGGTGATTTATTGGAGAGAAGATCCCAGGGTTCACAGTGACAGTGAAAGAAGTGAGACAAGGAGACAATAAAATGTGTATTAAAAAGTGGGTTAGTGCTGTAGGCAACTGGATCTCAACCCTGCTATGAACACTCTGAAAAACCACGTGGGACATTTCTGAGATTAGTTTTTCCTAAGGTTTTTCAACCTTTATACATGAAAACTTGTGGTGTCTACTTTGTGCCTGGTTTCTTTAGCTCAATGCCCTGCCTGTCAGATCATCCATAATGGTGCAGGGAACAGAGATTCACTGGTTGAATTGCTGTATGCTATTACATTGTATGAATATCCTACAAAGTACTTATCTATTTCTCTGATTATGGACATTTGGGTTATTTCCAGGTATCAACTATTTTGAATAAAGCCACTATAAATGTTCTTATACTTTGGTACACCTATGTAGGCATATCTTTGAATACTTACCTGCTAGTGGAATAGCTTGTTCTTAGGCAGCATATGTTCAGTTTTAGTCGATGGTGCCAAACATTTTCCCAAAATTATTATATAAGTTTATATTTTCACCAGTAGCTTATGAAAGTTTTAATGCACTTCTTTGGCCTGAGAAACTCTCTTTAGCATTTCCTTTAGTCAATGCTTCCTAGACACAGTCCTTCAATATTTGTCAGGAAATGTCTTTATATGCAAATAATTGATTTTTGAAGGATGTGTGTGTGTGTGTGTGTGTGTGTGTGTGTGTGTGTGTGTGTATAATATACATGAAATTCTAGGCTGGCTTTTATTTTCTTTCACAGCTTTAAAGTTGCCATTCAAATTTCTTATGGTTTTCATCACTGCTGTGAAAAATTGGCTGCCAATCTTATTGTTGCTCCTTAGAAGCTCATGTGTTGTGTTGTTTTCTTTTGTTCCCTAGCTGTTCTCAAGATTGTTTCTTTGTCTTTGGTTTTCAACATTTTTTTCTCTGATAGGGTTAGTGCAGTTTGTGTTTAACCTGCTTATTTTCTTGAAAATTTTTGAATTTGTGGCTTGATTTTTTTGTCAGTTTTGAAAAGCTCTTGATTAAGATAGCTTCCAATATTGTGTCTTTTCTAATGTCTCTCTTTCGTCTCTTTTTGAGATTAATTATATATGTTGTACATTATCACTTTTTCCCTTTTATCTGTTAGAATATTTTCTGTATTTACCCTTATTCTTTTTTTTTCTTCTGTGCTTTTCCTCACTTGATTGCAGTATCTACTGTGCTATTAAATTCATCTATTGATATGTGTAAAAGGTAGGTCAAAAATTAACTTCCTTCGCCTCATCCCCACTTCTACTGCTCTATATATTTGCTTTCTGGAATCTTCTCTAACAAGCCAAGACTTTCCCATTACATTTCTCTGTCTCTTCCCTTATTAAAAACTCGTTTATCTTGATGAGTCCAGCCCCTGACCATCACACACCATGCAAAAGGTGGCATAGTTAGAAATGAGTGTATCATCTCACAACCACCAGTATCCTTAATTGTCTGAGTGCTGCCTAACTATTATATTTCCTTTTCCTAACTATTCTGAGTTTATTGATAAAAATATCCATTAGGTCAGGGCAAAGGAACTAGTCTAGCAGCATTATGTCAGAGACCTCCAGCTTACCTGATTTGTATACTTGTATTCAATATCACTAGGGATTTTCTGTGCAAACCATTGCAAATCCATTCAATTACACTACCATCCAGAAAACATTTCTCTACCTTGTGTTCAACAATATTATGATACTGCTAATGACATTTTTCTTCTCTACCAGGTTGATAATTCTCTGAAAAGAGAAATAAAGCTTGTTTGGCATGGCTTGTTCTTGACAAACCTGTGATAATCCCACAGATTATTAATTTATTAATTATTAATTAATCAATAATTAATTATTTTGTGGAGAGACTTAATTTTGTTTATTACTTACGGATTCATATATTGACATTGTTTTACTTATTTGGATTTTGAGAATTCGTCTCTCTAGTCCAACTTTTTAATCAACTTTGAATTCTCATCAATGCCCCATTTGGGGCTCCTGTATTACGTAGCTAATTATCCTTTTTTTTTTTCCTTTTTGTCTTTTTTCGTGACCAGTAATGGGATCGCAACCCTCAGTGT
>NW_007763599.1:0-2551 GCF_000696425.1 Galeopterus variegatus
CATGTGTGTGCTCTTGTAAATTAAAGTGAGTGAGATATTTAGTCACCTCTGATAAAGCCAAGAATTAGAGAAAAGAAATGGGTAAAAGCAGGAGAAATGCCAGGAATATAAGGAAAAAAGCAATGTAACTTATCAATATATTTCTATCATGGCACTTATATTAGTAGACTGAATCAAATTAAATCACAAATATTTGACATTTTTGACTTACAAAAATAGCAATGTCATATAGTTTAATGTCATGTGAAGTATCTGTTTTTTCTAACAGCCTGCATTTAAACTTATCATATTTGTATTTTATCTCTAGAGCTTGGCATATAGTGAGGTTAATGAGTGTTGAAATGAATCAGAAATCAGTTGAAGGTAATGACTGTACATCAGGAAATGTGGGTTCAGGGTAGCTCTGCCCCAGTGACCCACGCTAGCCTAGATAAGTCACCTGTGATCTGAGCCAGTGTTCCTTCTCTACAAAACGGGGATGGTTCCTATACCGTCTCCCTCAAGAAGTTCTTGCAAGGATCCAATAGCATTGCATATATGGTAGCATCTTGTCTTCCATAAAAAGCTATGAATCTTTATATGGATTCACTCATTTATAGGATTCAGCCATTATAGATATTCAAACTAATGTAGAAATGAGAAAAAAAACAAAACTACTAATGTGACCTGACTTTTCCTATTTCACAGATGGATAAAAGAGGACTTAGAAGGAAGTCACCTCAGGTCCCATACCTGTGAGCAATATATATATATATATATAAACAGCATGTGTTCCTTGGAGGTTATCTCAAAATAGAAGAATACACACACACACACACACACACACACATTCCCAGAACCTGGATCTTCTGCTTATAACCTTTCCCTCTCTGAATTGCCTAAACCATTGACCTGCTGATTCCACACTCCTTTTTTAGGTAGGGCTTTAAAAAAAAAAATTGTACTATTTTCATGCTCAACTGAAAACTGTTTGACCCTGAGTAGCTTATGAATAAGATTTTTAGTACTGAAATAGTCCATCATCAGCTCTCTAAGGCTGAGGATTCTTCCAGACATCATCTGGAACTTTGCTTTAACTTCTACCCACCAAAACACAATTCAGCTCCAGCCTCCAGTTTGCAAAAGATTTCCCAAATCTTTTCTGCTACCTAGTCAAAAGCTTTTTGACTCAATTCCAAGGAATCCTTTCCACCTGCTTTATTAAAATCATTTTATCATATTACAACCTTTCAAGAAGACTTGGATTGCAACAGGGAAATAAAGAGAGTCAATCTATTTTATATCATCAAAGTCCTTAAATGATGAAGATATGCAATACCAATTTCTCTTTTTCTTATTCATCATTGAGCAGAAGGATTGTGGAGGCTAATTGAAGCCTGTTTTATTTTTCTGCAATTGATGTGGGTTTTAGCTGAAGTGTTATGAAACATATCGTCTACAAAGGGAGATTACTTTTACAAATGAAACCAATGTATCTTACTAAATTCTATTTCCAGAAAAGTGACCTTATTACACTTCATAATTAAAAATGAGAGCAATAAAGACTTGCTAGCCAACATGCCTTCTAGTAAGGCCTGCTGGATTTGAATTAAGTTTGGTCTTGACCATTGAGACATCACAAAGTGCCCTGTGGGGACCTGTGAAGAAAAGCTCTCCGTTGTATCAGACATTCCAGGCCTTTCCAGATGAGATGTGTTCTTAGTGTGTTCTTAGTAAAAAAGCTCTTGAGTATTCTTATTGCTGCAAAAGGAGGAAAAATAGGATTCTTGATATGGCTGCCTGCAAGATGAGAAAGAAGAAAAGGATCTGGGCCCAGGGAGGGAGACATTAGGCTGAGAAGTTCTAAGAAAAGAAATCAATCGTTTTTAAAGAATTGTACCAACAATGTTCATTTTTCTCCGCAACCTCACCAGCATTTACCATTCAGTCTTTTAGATATTAGCCATCCTTACTGGGGTGAGATGGTATCTCAGTGTGGTTTTGATTTGCATTTCCCAAATGCTAAGTGATGTTGAGCATTTTTCATATGTCTGTTGGCTTTACATATATCCTCCTTTGAGAAATGCCTATTTAGCTCTTTTACCCATTTTTTAATTGGGTTGCTTGTTATTTGTTGTAAAGTTGTTTCAGTTCCTTGTATATTCTGGATATGAATCCTTTGTCAGATGTATATTTTGCAGATATTTTCTTCCACTCTGTTGGTTGTCTTTTAACTCTGTTAATTGCTTCTTTTGCTGGGCAGAAGCTTTTTAGTTTGATATAGTCCCATTTGTTTATTTTTCCTTTGGTTGCCCGTGCTTTTTGGGGTAATATTCATGAAGACTGTGTCCAGTCCTACTTCCTGAAGCGTTTCTCCTGTTTTCTTTAAGAAGTTTTATTGTTTCAGGGTGTATATTTAATTCTTTAATCCATTTTGAGTTGATTTTAGTAAATGGTGAGAGGTATGGGTCTAGTTTCATTCTCCTGAATATGGATATCCAGTTATCCAATCACCATTTGCTGAAGAGGCAGTCTCTTCCCCAGTGAATAGGCTTGGTGCCTTTGTCAAAGA
>NW_007763599.1:6046-6287 GCF_000696425.1 Galeopterus variegatus
CATGTGTGTGCTCTTGTAAATTAAAGTGAGTGAGATATTTAGTCACCTCTGATAAAGCCAACTACTTCGAGAATTAGAGGGAAAAAATGGGTAAAAGCAGGAGAAATGCCAGGAATATAAGGAAAAAAGCAATGTAACTTATCAATATACTTCTATCATGGCACTTATATTATTAGACTAAATCAAATTAAATCACAAATATTTGACATTTTTGACTTACAAAAATAGCAATGTCATATAG
>NW_007763599.1:11854-12354 GCF_000696425.1 Galeopterus variegatus
CCTGCTATTGTGCTGAACTCATTTATCACCTCTAAGAGTTTTTTTGTAGATGATTTGGGCTATTAGATATATTGGATCATGTCATCTGCAAACAGGGACAGTTTGACTTCATCTTTTCCAATCTGGATGCCCTTTATTTCCTTCTCTTCTCTGATTGCTCTGGCTAGTACTACCAACACTATGTTGAATCGGAGTGGTGAGAGTGGGCATCCTTGCCTAGTTCCTGTTCTTAAAGGAAAACTTTCAGCTTTTTCCCATTCATGATGATATTGGCAGTGGGTTTATCATATATGGCTCTAATTATGTTGAGATACTTTCCATCTATACCTAACTTATAGATGGTCTTTGTCATGAATGAATGTTGAATTTTATCAAATGCTTTTTCAGCATTATTAGAGATGATCGTATGGTCCTTGTGTTTGATTTTATTAATATGGCATATCACATTTATTGATTCGCGTATGTTGAACCAACCTTCCATCCTTGGGATGAATTCCACT
>NW_007763600.1:0-701 GCF_000696425.1 Galeopterus variegatus
GCAGACAATACAAACACATATAGACATGAACATGTAGACATAACATACATTTATGTACATATATGTAGACATAAACAGAAACAATAAGGATTTTATAGGTTTTATTTAAAATATAATAAGGAGACAGATAAAATAGAAAACTCACTAGTATAAAGGAACAGTCAGGTTTAAATTGTGCTTCTAAAAAATGTTAAAGCTTATCTGTGAGGCCTCATCCTGTTTTAGAGAAAGCAAGGTAACAAATTTACATTGAAAATAGAAGTATACAAGCCTTTTCAAGGAGATGCAGAGAAAGTTTTCTTCTTTTAAAAAAATGGCAAAGAACTCTACCATAGGATTTTGTGAAGAAATACATAGATGAGCCTAGAATAAAATTTAAAAGTCTGTTCAAAATAACCAGCTGGATGCCAGAAAATTTGAGACCATCTAGTTAAACAGGTAGATTTTAGTCTAGTTTTCATTTCTCAAATGGGTTACTGAGCTTAAGGGCTGAGCTATTAAACAGAGATAGATGAAGCCATTTGACTTTTGGAGTTTCAAGAAAAAAGCAGCAGATCCAAAGAGGTCTGGTTGGTGCCAGGGCCGTGTTTCTCATAAAGCCTCAGAGTCTTTGATGAAGTAGAGAAGCACATTCAGTTAAGAAAGGAAAACATGCTCAAACAAAACCAACATTGCAAAGAAATATTAACTTCCTTTACTTT
>NW_007763600.1:6031-6287 GCF_000696425.1 Galeopterus variegatus
GTGTTGACCTAAAGACAAATTCAGGCAAAAGGTTTAAATCAAATTTTGAAAATGTATTTCTCAAAACATTAGAAAATTAAAGTCACGTGAACTTGAAAAGTATACTTATTTATTTAATGAGTGTGCATTAATTATAAGTTAATTTGCTACTGTGCAGACAATACAAACACATATAGACATGAACATGTAGACATAACATACATTTATGTACATATATGTAGACATAAACAGAAACAATAAGGATTTTATAGGTTTT
>NW_007763601.1:0-233 GCF_000696425.1 Galeopterus variegatus
TCAGGAACTTTAGCATCCAAGGATTTTGGTATCTGAGGGGGGTCCTGGAACCAATCCACCCGTGAATACCGAGGGATAACTGTTCTTAGTAAGTGTTAGGTACACACACACACCCTCACATACACAACAGGGCAATTAAAGCTTCTTGGCAGATATTTTGGTGATGGCTATCTTTTTTTAGAGAATTAAAGGAGATCCATCGTATTGTGAAGGATTCAGTAATAAACAGATGA
>NW_007763601.1:5965-6287 GCF_000696425.1 Galeopterus variegatus
AATAAAAAATAATACAAATAAAAACCATACAGTATAACAACTATTTACATAGCATTTACATAGTATTAGGAATTATAAGTAATCCAGAGATGATTTAAAGTACAGTGGAGGATGTGTGTAGGTTATATGAAAATACCATGACATTTTATATCAGGAACTTTAGCATCCAAGGATTTTGGTATCTGAGGGGGGTCCTGGAACCAATCCACCCGTGAATACCGAGGGATAACTGTTCTTAGTAAGTGTTAGGTACACACACACACCCTCACATACACAACAGGGCAATTAAAGCTTCTTGGCAGATATTTTGGTGATGGCTATC
>NW_007763602.1:0-269 GCF_000696425.1 Galeopterus variegatus
CCCCACCTCTTTCCATGTCACAGTCTTTCACAGAGCACAGGTCCTTGCACCTTCTGGAATCTTCCTCGCTCTCACAGATCTAAACATCACATGACCCATGCTGGAGGATGAGACGTGCACATTTCACACATGGACAGAGCGCACATGGGAAGCAGTGGGGCCCAGAGCTCACCCCCCACCCCATTCTCCTCCCTCATCTCCTCTCTGTCCTTACCAGGGATCCAGAGCATCAGCAGCCCCAGGAGCTGAGCAGGGAACCTCATTTTGAG
>NW_007763602.1:6037-6287 GCF_000696425.1 Galeopterus variegatus
TCAAATTATTTCTTCGAAACTGTATTGACCACTTTGTCTGAAGGCTGGAAGTGGTGATTTTCTGCACTGCTAAACTTCCTCGTTCTGCACGAGGGAATAAAGGCTGCATTATTTAGGACTTTGTGAGTGTCCTTAGGATATGCCAATTAATCGCTGAGCTTATTCACCTCTTTCTGCTCTCTATTCTTCCTCTGGTCTGGCAGGTCTCCGATTTTATGGTCTAAAACTGAAAGAGCGCTTCTTCGTTCAA
>NW_007763603.1:0-612 GCF_000696425.1 Galeopterus variegatus
AATAGGATCAATAAATTTTGTAACCAGATAATATATGATTTCAAGAGATTGAAACAAAGATCGTCTCTAAATAAGGTAAATACTATGAAAATGTTGGTCAGACTTATACTTTCAAATGTGAAAATTCTTTACTAGTCAAAATAGAGTAAAATTAACCATAAAATTAGTAATAGATATTACTGTGTATTAAAGATAAATAAGATTGAATCGTGAAGAATGATTTATCTTTATATAAGGTATCAACTCTAAAAGAGTTACCTGGTCTTCTACTGGAATGGCATCAATATTTTGAAAAGACTATTGTGGTGATAATGCAGATTAAAGACAACGATGTACTCAAGTGTTAATTGCATTTTCATCAGTGTCTGGTTTGTCTCTTTTAGGAGCTTGTATACACAGTGACACGGACCCCGTGCTAACACAATGCTTCATTCACATCATATAATCTCACTCAGCAAATAGACAGAGTCCTTACATATCAGTTGTTTAAAATGACTTTTTTTTTTAGATTTTTGAAATGCACACACAATAGTACTTGGTCTATCTAACCCACCCACTAATCAAAGTAAAAATTGTGAGATACTGAATAAGAAAATAAACCAAGGGATCTTT
>NW_007763603.1:6033-6287 GCF_000696425.1 Galeopterus variegatus
AATGTTACCTAATTATTTCAGAATTCTCAATTAATCTCTTAAATTCAGTTGCATCATAGGGTCCATTAATCTTTGTTTAGTATTCTTTCAGACCAATTATTGCATCAAAAAGTAGAAATATTTTACTAGTTTAAGTTTGCCTCTTTTTCTGGATAAAACACTTCTTATAACAATACATACTCTTTTGCACAGTAATAGGATCAATAAATTTTGTAACCAGATAATATATGATTTCAAGAGATTGAAACAAAGAT
>NW_007763604.1:0-360 GCF_000696425.1 Galeopterus variegatus
GATGCGTTTACTTAGATCGATGAGCTTGGTCTGATGAGTTTACTTAGATCGATGTGGTTGCACAGTAGAGATTACATAGATCGATAAGCTCGGTCTGATGAGGTTAAGTAGATTGATGAGCTTGCTCTGTTCAGTTTAGTTAGATCGATGAGCTTGGTCTGATGAGTTTTCCTAGATCGATTAGCTTGGTATGATTAGGTTTCCTCGATTGATTACATTGGTCTGATTAATTTTCCTACATCGATTAGCTTGGTCTGATTATTTTTCCTAGATCTATTGTGTTGGTCTGATTAGTTTTACTAGATCGACTACCTGTGTCGGATTAGTTTTCCTAGATCAATTTGTTGGGTCTGAAGAGTT
>NW_007763604.1:3577-3985 GCF_000696425.1 Galeopterus variegatus
GCTTGGTCTGATTAGTTTTCCTGGATCGATTAGCTTGGTCTGGTTAGTTTTCCTAGATCGACTGGCTTGGTCTGATTAGTTTTCTTCGATCGATTAGTTGGGTCTGATTCGTTTTCCAAGATTGATTAGCTTGGTCTGATTAGTTTTCCTAGATCGATTAGCTTGTTCTGATTAGTTTTTCTAGATCCATTGCCTTGGTTTGATTATCGATTAGCTCTGTACGATGAGTTCACGCTTGTTCTGATTAGTTTTCCAGGATCGATTAGCTTGGTCTGATTAGTTTTCCAAGATCGATTAGATTGGTCTGATTAGTTTTTCTAGATCCATTGCCTTGGTTTGATTAGTTATCCAGGATCGATTAGTTGGGTCTGATTAGTTATCCTAGATCGATTAGCTTGGTGTGATTAT
>NW_007763604.1:6031-6287 GCF_000696425.1 Galeopterus variegatus
TGAGTTTACTTAGATCGATGGGCTTGGTCTGTTGAGTTTACTTAGATCGACTAGGTTGCTATGATGAGTTTACTTAGATCGATGGGCTTGGTCTGAAGAGTTTCCTTAGATCGAAGAGCTTGGTCTGATGAGTATACTTAGATCAATTACCTGTGTCCGATGTGTTTTCTTAGATCGATGAGCTTGGTCTGATGCGTTTAGTTAGATCGAAGAGTTTGGACTGATGAGTTTACTTAGATTGATGAGATTGGTGTGA
>NW_007763605.1:0-464 GCF_000696425.1 Galeopterus variegatus
CTGTAAGATGGCAGAAGAGACTTGAATCCAAAAGCCCAGTCCTTAAAAATTAACAAAATCTAACAAAACTATAAAACTTAACTCAAGACTATGTTGTTCCTGAAAAAATGTAGCACTATTTTCTACACCTGAAACGGGATCAGGATAGGGGGTTAGGAGGTACATGTTTAAATTTGCCACTCAATGATAAATCAGGGACCACTGGTTTAAAAATTCTCAGGTGATATCATTCCCTTTTGGTATTGTATATTACATCAATTAGAGTTTGAATTCTCAAATAAAATCTCTTTTTTCTTTCACAATATGGTATCTAGATGTAAGGAAATAAGTCCTCACAATGACCATTGGCAGGACGGAGGGAGTAAAAACCCTGTGTTTCTTTGCAGCGCTCCAACTGAGCTGGCCCACTCACTTATCTCTGAGCAGCAACCTGTGCCTGCACTGACTCTATTTATGACAGCCAC
>NW_007763605.1:2864-3945 GCF_000696425.1 Galeopterus variegatus
CTATGTGACAAATCTAACCATGGAGGGACATCCTATCACTTTTGCCATATTCCATTGGTTAGAGGCTAGTCACAGGTCCTGCCCAAACTTAAGGGAAAGAATTTCACAAAGGTGTGAATATCACGAGGTAGAAATCTTCATGAGTCACTTTAACATCTGTTCACCACAATTAATTTAGTTAAAGAAAGATTCCAGGACTCCACTCTGAATTGGGTAAATAGTACTTAGCCCGAGTAAAGCATCTCCATTCTCTAAGAAAGAAGAGAGTCTACATCATGATCCCTGGTAAGAGATATTTTAAAAAATTGCCAGAGTTACATCAAGTAATTATGACTGTCCACAGATTAGTTGAGGTTTTCCTTAACTGCTCACTCTCTTCCCTGAGGCAACCCAAAAGTGGGTATATCAAACAATACCTAGTCTGCAAACTGGGGCTTGTAGGAGGAAGAAAGATGACAATTAGCAATTTGGAATGGAGAGAAAGAGATTTACACACCATACACTGAGGCTAAAAGAAGGTCTAATAAAATAGAGGATTCATTCTAAAAGAATTATACCACAAGAAACAAAACACAAATTTTTCTCCGTGAGGGTTTTAAATTATGGAAGATTTTGCCAAGAGCATTTGCAGAGTGAAAGGAAAAAGTGAAGCAGGGAGACAAAGACTAGGGCAGTGTTTCTCAAACTTGAGGGGGAATCTACATCATCTGGAGAACATGTCACACTCAGATGGCTGGATTCAGTATGTCTAGAAGGGGACCAGTAATACGTTATTTCTAATAATCTCCTTTGTGGTGCTGATTTTGCAGATCCAAGACTACACTCTGAGAACCACTAAACCAGGGGATGGTTATATTTTTCATAATTGAATTTTATACTGTAACAGGACAAATCTTATATAAGTTTTCTGCTTCTGTATGAGTCTGATACTGTAAGACGTAGGTGATTTGAAGTATCATGCTTGCTGTGTGCTCTGTCCTTGGTCACTTCAAAATGTCTTTTCATCACAGCTTTCCCAACAGTACATTGAATATAATAAAAATGTATATTTTACAGGGACAAAACTAAATGAAAACATGTA
>NW_007763605.1:5788-6287 GCF_000696425.1 Galeopterus variegatus
AGTACATTGAATATAATAAAAATGTATATTTTACAGGGACAAAACTAAATGAAAACATGTATAAGTGTATCTAATAAAATACCTGGTCTTCACAGGCAGTCAATAAATGCTACTTTATTTCTTTTCTACTTGAGCAAAAGAAGGATAAAAAATAGTATTGTTGATCTGACCTCAGTTATTATAATCCTGGTCTATCTATGAATGTGTCAATATCGAAAATTGATATGTCACAGATTACCAAAAATTATGTTAAAACTTATTTTCTCTAAGAATACTTGCCTTTCCATTCAAACACACTTTGATACTCTTTTCTAATAAATATGTTGAACAGAAGTCCAATTTGCATTGTGTCAGAGAATGTGTCAGAGTAAGGAAGTAAAATGACTTAATGATAAAATTATCCATTAGCAATTTCTAGGATCCGTCCTATTTCTGTTTATCCTGGGCACTACATCATAATTTAATTTGTGATACCTTTTCACTATGATTATGTGATTTT
>NW_007763606.1:0-230 GCF_000696425.1 Galeopterus variegatus
TAAATATATGCATAAATTGTTACTTTCACATACATTTTATACATTCCTTGTTACTGAATTGGTTCTGATATGCACTCTGTTTATGTAAATCATTTCACTAGCAGAACATGTTTTCCAAAGCACAAAGTTATTATATATTATATAATCAAAGTAATTTAAATTATTTTGTTATGGGTAACACAAGTGTTGTGTTATCGTACAGTTTCTCATACTGGTCAAGATTAACATCA
>NW_007763606.1:5837-6287 GCF_000696425.1 Galeopterus variegatus
GGTTGGTTCCACATTTTGGCTATTGTAAATAAAGCTGTGATGAAAATGGGACTGTAGGTATTCCTTCAACATGATGATTTCCATTCCTTTGGGTATATTCCCAGAAGTGGGATTGTACTCCCAAAATATGTATAATCAATTATGCTTCTGTTAAAAAACAAAAGAGGGGTTCAACAAATGCAAATCAACAGACTTGATACATTACAGCAACAGAACGAAGAACAAAAAGGAAATGATCATCTCAACTAACGCAGAAAATGTATTTTATAAAATTCAATATCCCATTCTGACAAAACCCCCTAGCAAACTGGGTATAGAAAGAAAATACTTCAGCACAATAAAGGCCACAAATGACAAACCCATGGCTAATATCATACCAATGTGGAAAAGCTGAAAGGTTTTCGTCTAAGAACAGGAAAAAGACAAGGACGCCCACTCTCACTGCTCTTA
>NW_007763607.1:0-409 GCF_000696425.1 Galeopterus variegatus
GAACCTTTCCCTAATTGACAGTCTTCAGATTTTAGAAAGGTGATGAGGAACTCATTCTGCATGACTAAATATCTCTGGGAGGATCTGGGCAAAACCCCCAAGTTAAACATATTTTTTGCAATGAAGCCTGTGAATATTTCTACCAAGTGAGATAAATGAAGAATATTAAAAAACCTCAGGTCAGGCTTTGTTGAGAAATGAATTTGCCTCAAACTCAGGGCAAGATTTGGCTTGACAGTAGTCTGGATTTTGGAATTGCTAATAAGGACATGGGTCAGTGGAAGGAGCCCCTCCTAGGGCAGATGGAGGCTTCTGTCATCTCACCAGTGACAAGGCTGACCAAGTAGGCTGGGGTGGAGGGCTGGGGTGGAGGGCAGTCTGCAGAGCAAAGAGAAGCAATTGCCAGGAC
>NW_007763607.1:6085-6287 GCF_000696425.1 Galeopterus variegatus
ACCCCAAAGGGGATTTATGGCAGCCTCATTTCCTAGAAGAGGGAAGCTCTGAACAGGCTTCTATCTGCATCTGTTGAATCTCAAACGTCTTCAGTTTAAAGTAATCTTTTTGTCGACTCTGGGGTTCCAAGCAGGTCCCCACCTTAGCTTGCCCAGATGTGGAGCAGAGGGGAAGGAAGGGGGAGGGGGGCTTAACTGCTGC
>NW_007763608.1:0-355 GCF_000696425.1 Galeopterus variegatus
CAAACTATACATCTGACAAGGTATTAATATCCAGAATATACAAGGAACTCAAACAACTACACAGTAAAAATCAAAACAAAACAAAACAAATAACCCAATTAAAAATGGGCAAAAAGGCTGAACATACATTTTTCAAAGGAAGACATGCAAATGGCCCACAGGTACTTGAAAAAATGTTAAACATCACTAATCATCAGGGAAATGCAAATCAAAACCACATTGAGGTATCATCTCACCCCATTTAGATTGGCTATAATCAAAAAGGCTGAGAATAACAAATGCTGGTGAGGATATGAAGAAAGGGGAACTCTTCTACACTATTGGTGGGACTGTAAATTCGTACAATTAACAATTG
>NW_007763608.1:5807-6287 GCF_000696425.1 Galeopterus variegatus
CAGAGTGTCTGTTCCTACTGGAGAAACACTCATATTCTTGAAAGTGTCAGTGGCAGCAAAGGTGCCACTGAGGAAATAGCACTTCATCCTTCTGAAGAATCCTGCAAGACAGAAACAATCATAGATTATCCTTTCTTGCTTTATAAGTAAAAGGAGCAGAGACTGAGAATCACTGGCCACAGAATGCATGGTAAAGACTGAAGAGCTTGAAATTAGCTAAACTTGCCCTTTCAATATCCAGATCAAGGAATCAAGGTCCAGAGATGTCAAGTGACTTGCCCAAAGCCATACAGTTATCTATTAGAAGAGTCAGAATAAAGATCTAGGTCTCGATGCTTCCAAAGAAGTGCTCTTTTGACCACATCCCTCTGGGGCTTTGTAGTAATTGGTAGAATTGCTTCAGGGTCTACACAAACAACTGACTTTTAATATGTAAGGATATATTACATTCAAGATAAATTCAGATTTAGTTCTTCATGT
>NW_007763609.1:0-304 GCF_000696425.1 Galeopterus variegatus
AGTTTACTTGGAGAAGTAAAACGAAAGTCAATACAAAATTTGCCCTTTTATTCTGATGTTGCGATAAGCACTACAGGCACATAAAAGTTAATTTCCCCAAAACTATAAAAAATCAATTGGAACACGGTAGTTCAAGCAGTGGCATATTGGACTGGTTTGTGATAGTGGCAAAATGATTCAGCAGCACTTTCTTTTTTTTTTTTTCCTTTTTTTTTTTTCCTTTTTCGTGTCCGGCAACGGATGGCAACCCTCAGTGTCGCACCCGTACCAGACCGGGACCGGCAACGGGATCGCAACCCTCAGT
>NW_007763609.1:5581-6287 GCF_000696425.1 Galeopterus variegatus
TTCTTAGTTGGTCACTTTGATCACAATGTTTAGAAGAGATGAGGATGACTGCCTCACGAAACACTCATGTTCTGGATTTGTATGGTGGCTCATTTGTGGCATCATTTAACTTGGTGCTCTCGTCCCTGTCTCCTGTGAACGGTGTCAGACCAAAAGGTTCATTTAGACTCAGTGTAAACATTTTCATCGAGTGTACTTTAACTTGACTACATAAAATTCTTCTCAAGCTTAAAACCATACCAAATGGAGTTCGATAGGTTCAGAAATACCAAAAAGCCATGTTGTAACTGTACCGAAGGTTTTCCTCATTCCTTCAATTTATCTGGATGTCAGCAGCATGATACGTTACTTCTCTAAGCAATCCATGGATGTCACACAGTTAATTATGCGGCTGATATGCATACAAAGATGCTTTTGGATCAGAACAACCCAGGAACTTCAGTTCAGCACTTTGATTCCTCAAGTTCCTTCAGCAACAAGCCCTAAACCGAAAACTTTTTCAGAAACCTCTCTTCTCCTTCTTTACACACTGACACCTTCTAAGTTTACTTGGAGAAGTAAAACGAAAGTCAATACAAAATTTGCCCTTTTATTCTGATGTTGCGATAAGCACTACAGGCACATAAAAGTTAATTTCCCCAAAACTATAAAAAATCAATTGGAACACGGTAGTTCAAGCAGTGGCATATTGGACTGGTTTGTGATA
>NW_007763610.1:0-598 GCF_000696425.1 Galeopterus variegatus
AGAATGATATAGTTGCCAAGATGGGAAAAGAAGTATACTTCTCGAATTCAATTAATCCTCAGACTGCCTGTAATTGCTTCAAGTATCAATGTCCTCTGATAGATTTTAATGGAGAATAACAGCAATACAACACATGCAAGTCCTCCAAATACTTCAAGAGAAAAGATATGTGTCTTTCCGAGAGTTGAAGAATCAGCTTAAAATGCTAGTGGAGGGCAGAAATTACATGGTAACGAACGAAGGAAATGAAGACTGACATAGGTTCTCATGATTTCTTCCTTGCTTTTTGTATACACATTTATATTACTTAAGCTTTTTCTTCTTTTTTTAATACAACCTGCCCCCTAGGTTTTGTTTTGTTTTGTTTTTATTAATTTAGTGCGCTGGTGTTGTTAAAATTAGAATTTAGTGGAGAGGTTACAGAATTTCAAAACAGGATTATGACTGAACCATTTGGAAATCACTTAAAAGTGATAAAGTGACTTATGAGAAATCTGAATGCCTATTGTTATTTATATGTGCTATAAATAAATTGTAATATATATGTTTAGTTGTGTTGCTGTTTTTATAAGGAAGCTTAAATATGGGGAAAGGGATA
>NW_007763610.1:5909-6287 GCF_000696425.1 Galeopterus variegatus
GTGTGGTTAGTGTTGCTTATTTGTTTGTTTGTGTAATGCGCCTGGGTGGTAATAATAATAATAATAGTAATAATAATAATAATAATAATAATAATAATAATAAAGCTGAGGCAAGGAACAAACAGGCATTGAAACAACATTACTGTGTCTGATTGT
The DNA here is from genome assembly GCF_000696425.1 of Galeopterus variegatus. Classification (NCBI taxonomy): domain Eukaryota; kingdom Metazoa; phylum Chordata; class Mammalia; order Dermoptera; family Cynocephalidae; genus Galeopterus; species Galeopterus variegatus. The sequence continues at coordinate 6,066 of NW_007763610.1, forward strand.
GGAGACAAACTAAGAAGTTGGTTGACATTAGAAGATCCTCTTGTGCTGTGATCAGCTTTGCCTGAATTTATTCCAAAAAAAAAGAAAAACAAACTATATAGCTATGTGTTTTGGGGTGGAAGATTAAGAAAAAACCCCAAAATGCACCTGGGAATCTACTGTGCTCACATAGTAGGTTAATAAAATATTTGTAAAGATTTTTCTATGTATGGGAGTCAAGAC
>NW_007763611.1:0-353 GCF_000696425.1 Galeopterus variegatus
TTATCTTTGATACAAAAATAAAGATGTTAACTCCTTTAGCTCAGTTTCCCACAATAACCTTCAAAATAGCAACAGATTCAGTCTCAAAAATTTCTTTTCATTTCTGGTGGAAAATGAAAGGGGAGAACATGGACTGGCAATGTTTGTGCTCTTCTCATTCGGTGCAATTAAATCCACAGATGACAGAAATCGCTTCGGAGTAAAAAAAGCGCTTGCTCTTTTAGAAAGCATCAGAGAGCCCTCTAGTGACCATGAAAGGGAGTCAGTGCAGAGATGACTGTCTAGAGACACGGAAGCCTCCATGAGTGTTTACAAAGGAAAAAGTGGGGGAGGGGAAGCTCTTTTGGTTAACA
>NW_007763611.1:2354-2795 GCF_000696425.1 Galeopterus variegatus
TGATGCAGGAGGTGTGGAGGAGCCCCCATTCTGCATCTGGGCTGAATCTTCAGCTGCGGGGCTGTAGATAAAAGGGAAGGCTGGGTTAGCCAAATAGTTGGGAACAAAGGGCAGTTCTGACTCCTTCTTCAGCTGCGGGAGGTTGTCATCATCATCATCTTCCACTCCCATAATCTTCCTGATTTCTCTCCTTGATGTTAATTGGACTGGCATTTCTCCTTTTGTGGTAAGAATCTCTTTGTCAGCTCCTGATTTTAACACGATGATTGCGTTTACATGCCCAGTGTAAACAGGCCCAGCCGTTGACCTCATTTTGGGAATTCACATCCACCCCGCTCTCCACCAGTTTCTGCACCTCCCGAATGTCCCCCAAGGCCGCGGCCTCCCGCAGCCTCTCCTGCTGCTCCTTCTGCTCTAGGAGGGCGCTCATCTTCCCCTCGC
>NW_007763611.1:5979-6287 GCF_000696425.1 Galeopterus variegatus
GGCTGGCTGGCTGGCTGGCTGGCTAACTACAATGATATTGTGGAATGTTACTCCATCAGTACAGCTCATTAGATCATCTCACTCTTTTCAAAACATGTTTTTAATATTGCCGCATTCCTTTTCAGGGATGATGGAAACTTGTTTCATATGTATCAAATACCATTTGAAAATTAAATATTATCAGGATAATAACCATTTCCTATCTGTAATTTGCTCTGCCACTTAAATTATTACTACAGCAGATATTCCTGAGTCTCAGTTGCTTGCTCCTTTTTCTCTTTTCTTTCCTTCACACACATGTACACATG
>NW_007763612.1:0-902 GCF_000696425.1 Galeopterus variegatus
TTGATCTGTAATGTATTCATTACAGAGGGGGAAATTTACATTTCTCTTATGTAATATATTTGTAATATGTAATATTACAACATTTCTTACGTAATATGAGAACTTTGTTCTCAGCATATATTACTTTTCTAAGATTTCCAGAAATTAATCTTTTTGCTTTTGTATAAGTTGCCATGTCCCTGTATTTTTGCTGTCTCCAACATACAGTCTGTCAATTTTTTTATAGTCAGATCACTAGACAAAGTTCCAAGTATTGCAGGTAGCTACCATAATATTTTTGAAGAAATTAAAAATTATTTTTGTCAGTTTAGTTCATTGAATAAAACATTACTATTAGAAATGATAGTTTCCCTACTTAAAGTCAAAAAATAAAAACAAAACCTTTTCCATATGTTATTTAAAGATACCTCAAATAATTTGTCATATCAAATGGGTTTTGCATTAGTTTCTCCAACAACATTCAAATGACTATATTCTTCCCTAAATAACTATATAATCATTAATTGCATGATATATATTATTTATGACACTAGTGTTTCCCTAGAACAGCTTTTAATCTGTAGATAAACAGAACAAAAAAAATGCTATATAAGGGTCAAGTTAGGGAAAACAGTAAACACATTCATAAGTCAGAATCACACTTGTCCCTCTGTTCTAGAAAGCTAAGCATTGCTAAGTTAAATAAAATGTGCCACAATATAATGAAATACGCTGAAAATTTTAAAATATGTTTGTATTTTTTCTTTTATGATGCATTTTACATCAGAAATATTATGTTCTTGATATTTATAATCAATATGATAGGATACTATCGCAGTAGTAATATAAAATAACATTCATTTGCAATGCAGTTTTCAGAGGCTGCCAGAAGTAGGTACTGCCTCCATGATTTTTAAAAAATA
>NW_007763612.1:6033-6287 GCF_000696425.1 Galeopterus variegatus
ATAGCCTATGCCCCAGGCACTATGGGTGAAATGATATTTGTAGTTTTGAAATAATATCTATCAAGTTGCAGTTTGTCCATATGAGAACAAAAATTAAATTATTTTGATCTGTAATGTATTCATTACAGAGGGGGAAATTTACATTTCTCTTATGTAATATATTTGTAATATGTAATATTACAACATTTCTTATGTAATATGAGAACTTTGTTCTCAGCATATATTACTTTTCTAAGATTTCCAGAAATTAATCT
>NW_007763613.1:0-1341 GCF_000696425.1 Galeopterus variegatus
GAATTCATAAAAATTAAAAACATTTGTTTTCCAAAAGATATCATTTAGAGAACAAAAAGCCGGGACATAGACTGGGGAAAAATATTTGCAAAACACATACTCAGCAAAGGACTTGTATTTATAATAAATAAAGAACTTTTATAACTAATTAATTATAAAACAACCCAATTAAAAAAGACAAAATATTTTGACAGAGACTTCACCAAAAAATATAGAGAGACAGCAGGTAAAAACATTAAAACATGCTAACCATCATTAGTTATTGTTAAATACAAGTAAAATCCCCATATATCACTACATGTGCTATACAGTGACGACAATAAAAAAACACTATGCAGTCACTAAAATGAATGAAAATAGACTGAACATGCTAATATTAGCAAGAATCTGGAGCATTGTAACTCTCATGTACTGCCAATAGAAATATAAAATGTTTAAACTACTTTGAAAAACAGTCCAGCAGTTTCTTAAAATTTAAATATAATCTTACCATGCAACCTAGCTACTCTACTCCTAGATATTTATCCAATAAAAATGAATGCATATATCAACAAAAATTTGTACACAAATGATGACAGCATATGGGATATTTTATTCTCAATATCCCAAAGGTAGAAACAACCCGAATATCTGTGAACAGATGAATGGATAAAAATTGTAGTTTAGTTATAAAATTGAATCTTTTTCATCAACAAAAAGCAATAAACTATTGATGAATACAATAACATGCATGAATCTCAGAATCATTATGCTGAGTTAAAGATACCTGACCAACATATTCACTGATTTCATTTATATGAAATTCTGGAAAAACCATAATGTTAAGTGAAGTTAAGTCAAGCACAAAAAGACAAATACTGCACAATATCACTCAGATGTGGAATTAAAAACAAAAGTAGAGAGTACAATAATGGTTACCAGAGATGGGGGTGGGAGTGGGGGAAGGGCAGGCAGGAAAACTGGCAGACTGAGGAGTTCAAAACTATGCTATCTTTCCTAAGAGAATCATTGTGCAGTATATGCATGTGTTGGAATAACATACTGTACCCCACAAATATGTACAAATAAACTTTAAAATAAAAATAAAAAAAGAAAATGCAACCTAGTATGTAGTTCCAAGAAAGAAGATCTGAGTTTGCCAATGGATGGGTCTGGAGGGATAGGTGTTTTTCAAAGTGACAGAAGGAATGCTTTGGTGGTGATAAAACTGTACATGATCCTGAATGTGGTGATGATTTCATGGGCTTATATACATGTCAAAACTCATCAGTTTGTACACTGTAAATGTTTCCAGTTCACGGTACATTATTTATATCTTAAAAATCTGTAATAAAAGAATAA
>NW_007763613.1:6026-6287 GCF_000696425.1 Galeopterus variegatus
TTTTAATTTTATATTCACGTTGCTCATTGATAGTGCATAGAAATTCAATTGACTTGTATCCTGTGACCTTGCTGAATTTGTTTATTTGTTCTAATAATTTTATAGTGGATCCTTACGGTTTTCCATATAAAAGATTGTGTTGTTTATGAATAAAGACATTTTTTTTCCTTCCAATCTGATGACTTTTATTTCTTTATCTTACCTAATTGTTCTCCAAATATTATAAACAAAATAAATAGAAAAAATCTATTAATTTACATA
>NW_007763614.1:0-837 GCF_000696425.1 Galeopterus variegatus
AAAATTTTCTTCGGGGATGTGAAATTTAAACCTCTGGTGATGTAGACTAACAATGTTGGTTTTCTCCCGGCAGATGTACCCTGTGGATAACAGTTATTATTTAAAGATGTTTCATGTAGGGGCCGGCCCGGTGGCGCACTGCTACAGTGCGCCGCTTGGGTGCCAGCGCCGCTCCCGCCGAGGGTTCGGATCCCACATACAGACCGGTTCCCGCTCACTGGCTGAGCGAGGTGCGGGCGCAACACCGAGGGTTGCGATCCCGTTGCCGGTCCCGGTCCGGTACGGGCGTGACACTGAGGGTTGCGATCCGTTGCCGGTCACGAAAAAAGACAAAAAGGAAAAAAATAATAATAATAAAAATAAATAAATAAAGATGTTTCATGTACCATCAAATAATTCTCAGATCAACCATACAAAGGAAAAATAATTGAAAGTTAACCAACACCACCAAAAATTAAGAAACTTTTTCACAGTACTCGAAGCAGAGGGGGACTAATTAGCCTTAAAAATAAAATACATTTCACCCAATTAGAATGATTACCCAAGAAACTATTGGTACAATGTAAGGTGGAGTGAAAGAGAACATAGATGTTTAAGCTTTCTAAGTCATCTTTTAAAAACCTAATTGGATGTTAATTGATTTACTCTTAACAATCTCCAAGTTCTGTTTTTTTGTTTGTTTGTTTGTTTGTTTGTTTGTTTGTTTTTTATGGCCACAGAAGCTTGGATGCCCTTGAGGTTTATGTAAGAGGAAGATGCCCCTAATATTTGGAAGCTGAAGACTAAAAAGTAAAGATTTTTAGCTTTACAAATTACACTATAAAACTGGGTTTTGTT
>NW_007763614.1:5897-6287 GCF_000696425.1 Galeopterus variegatus
AAACAAAATAATTACTATTTTTGAAATCTACAAATTAACATTTTCACTATAAGGTTTATTTTTAATGGGAAGAACTACTTAAAAATAGAAAATCTACAAAGTTTCAGCAAGTTGATATTTTTGTTTCAACGTTCAGTATTTTAGGAACTCTTGCTAGTGTAAGTCATGATAATTGGTGTTATCAGGAAAATAGTAAGATAGAAGACATGGTCTTTGCCCGATGAAATATATAATTTAATTGAGGAAATAAAACAATTGAAACTTTTTAAAATCGCATAACATAACAGAACCATATTCTTGGAAGTAGAGGACTAATTAAAGGAATGGGACAGGAAAAAATATATACCAATTCCTCGAGGAATAAAAGATCACTTGGGCTAGACTGAATTT
>NW_007763615.1:0-606 GCF_000696425.1 Galeopterus variegatus
TATAGTAACTGGGAAATAGCAGATGCTCACTGCATTCAGTTTTCCTTTTTTCCTTTTTCTTCTAAATTTCTCTCATCGCTCTTAGTGACATTTAATCATTTACCATTTGTGTGATTCTGTCTCTTGCTGATGGTTTTTGTCTTCTCCAATAAATGAGAGAGAACATCTGGAGAGTAAGAGGTATATTTTATACTTCATCTTTTTCTAGAGAGCTCCATTCCGGCCTGGAAGGTTCTGAGGACATGCACAATACCTCATGCCTAATGAAATATCACGGTTTAAGCATTTGAATTCATTATTCCATTTTTGAAAAGAGAAGATTTCAGAGCCCCTATCTTTATTTTTTTATTTTTATTTTTGTTTGTTTTAATATATTTATATTTTTATTGAATCATAATTGATTATACGTATTTTGGGGGTTCAACATTGATGTCTGTTGATCAAATCAATATTATTAGCATATGCATTATTACAAATTGTACTTATTCTTTATGCTCCTTTTCAAATCTCTCTCCACCTCCTCTCACTCCCCTCTCCCACCTCTCATAACCCTAGATTTCTTCTCTCCTTCTGAAAGAGTAATGGTTACTCTGTTGATTTGTTGCC
>NW_007763615.1:6016-6287 GCF_000696425.1 Galeopterus variegatus
TTGGGGAGATGCTGTCCAAAACATTAGGCTTGTCCAGGCAGAAGAAAATTACATGAAACACAGAGCTTGGAGGTAAGAGAACTAACAGTGGTAAATCCATTTTATTTGCTGCTTTTGTGAATAGATAAAATCCTGCCTTTGGTTCCTAACAAGTATAATATCATTCTGTAGAGTCTCTCATATTGGCACTTGTCACAAAAGAACAGTGATCCAAGATTGAAGCTGATATAATGTCCCCTAATATTATAATTTATGTCTCCTGAGTTTCTCC
>NW_007763616.1:0-256 GCF_000696425.1 Galeopterus variegatus
GGTTTCCATTTGCATGGTATATCTTTTTCCTTCCCTTCACTATTAGTCAGTGTATGTCTTTACAGGTGAGTTGAGTCTCTTGTAGACAGCATATATTTGGGTCTAGTGTTTTAATCCAATTATTCAATCTGTGTCTTTTGGTGGTATCATATTTTCTTGCGTTTTTTTCCCTTCCATATTTCTAGTATCTCTATGTTGATGTCTGGTTATCTGTTAGAGACAAGTTGCTTGTTCTATTACTCTGGAGTGGGCTTTG
>NW_007763616.1:6021-6287 GCF_000696425.1 Galeopterus variegatus
AATAGAATTTTCCACCCTCAACATTTACAGTGGAATTAAGCTTTTAATATATGAACTTTTGAGGACACAATTGAATCAATCCACTACACAGTTATATTCATGGTATATCTGATCACGTTCCCCTCTGGCACCGTCACTTGATTCTCATTTCACAGTCTGTGAGGGCAATTGAACAAATTGATAAGAGACCATTAGAGGTCTTTTACGTTGGTGGTGTGTCACTGTCACTCTATTATCTTCCTAGTCCCCGTGATTAACACTGAGTC
>NW_007763617.1:0-418 GCF_000696425.1 Galeopterus variegatus
TCAACATGCAATTGTCCCTTATCTGTCAAATGGGCACAGTGTCATGAAGGGGGCCTATGCCCTCTGGATCTCTCTCTCTCTCTTTCTGAACTTTTCCTCCCCATGAGGAAGAACATCAGGGTAGAACTGGTTTTAAGTCTGGAAAGCATCTTCTTCATGGTTTGACCTGGAGGGAGTCCCAGAGTGTGCTGAATGTCACAACTGGAGACTGATTTCTGACTGACTTCTGGGGCCAGCGGCTGTGGCAAGCCCTTGGCTGAGAGGTACAGCTGAGAATTGGAAAGTAAAAGGTTGATAAATAATGGTTATGAAGAAGTCATCAAATGGCAAATTATTGAAATAAAACTTGAAATGGCGAATGAAGGAGAGGTGGTGAGGGAAAGGACAGGAAATTCCTAGCAGATATAGGTGGGGATTA
>NW_007763617.1:3347-4029 GCF_000696425.1 Galeopterus variegatus
GTTATGAATGTAGGCATAGCAAGAATTTTCTTTGAGCCTTGCTTTTTTCATTTATAATTATGATAAGGTCATGATAATAATATGATTAACTACAATTTAAGGAATGATTTTTAGGATAACTATGCAGATGCGTACAGACATATTATATGCATATATTCATGCATTCACATATTTGTAGACACTTTTATTAATTTATACTCCATCACCACAAGTTAATTGTTATTATTCCCTTTTTCCAGATGCTTTCAACATATGAAACATACAAACATATGAAGCAATTTGCCAAAGTCAAATAGGTAAGAAGTGGCTGATCCAGGATCTGGACCTTAATGTTCTGGCTTTATCTTCTGCTTTACCATGCTGCCTATTGTTACAAAACTGATTTTAAGATTAAATGTAATAATATATAAATTATCTAGTATGAGTTCTGACATATGGTAAATTCCCAATAAATACTCGTTACTTTACCATTTTTTTAAATTACTAGACTTTCTTATAAAAATAACGATGAGGCAGTAATGATAATAAAAACTAATATTTATTAAATGTTTACTGTGTCTATTAAACTCTGTACTTTTTATGGTGTGCATTTGTTAACCCATATAATTTTTATCACAATCCTAGGAAAGGATCACTGTTAACATTATCCCCTTTTAAAGATTTATATATATATATATATATA
>NW_007763617.1:5735-6287 GCF_000696425.1 Galeopterus variegatus
TTTTCTTGTAAAGTTTTGAGCAAATCCAAATATGGCAAGAAAAAAAAAAGAAGCTATTTCACACTTGCTATTCACTGGACTTTGTGGAGTATAGAGAATTTCTGAGCTTCTGTTTGTTTATTTGTTTAAAATAAAAGAAAGATCATTATTTTAGTCCCTCTGAACTGCTGTAACGAAATAGCTCAGACTGGATAATTTATAAACAACATACATTTATTGCTCATGGTTCTGAAGGTTGGGAAATCCAAGATCAAGGCACCAGTAGATGAATGTCTGATGAGGGCTCATTGTCTGCTTCAAAGATAATGCCTTCTTCTCTCTGTGTCCTCGTATAATAGGAGAGTGGACAAGATCCCTTAGGCCTCTTTTATAAAGGCACGAATCCTATTTTTCAGGGCAGAAGCCTCAATAATCTCCTAAAGGCCACACCTCTTAATACCATCATTTTGGGGCTTAGTTTTCAACATATGAACTTTGGTGAGGGGACACAAACATCAGACTATAGCAAGGAGTGTAACATTGAATTCAAATGATGGTCATGAGGATTGATAT
>NW_007763618.1:0-775 GCF_000696425.1 Galeopterus variegatus
CGAAGGTATACCTGTTCCCCAATGTTCATCGCAGCACTCTTTACAATAGCCAAGAGGTGGAGCCAGCCCAAATGTCCATCATTGGATTTGTAGATATGGAAATTGTGGTATATCTACACAATATCTTCCTTTAAAACTATGAAAATCAGAGAGAAACCTATGTGAAAGCACTTTGTAATGTGCCAAATGCTACACGATTGGTTAAGTATTATTTTTAGTACCCTCTGTGTATGAAGATAGTGACACATATCATGCATTTTTAAATGTTTTTATCCAAGCCAATTAATTTTTTTAATTGGCACTTAAGATTATCTTTATTTATCTCAAAATCTTATTTATGTAGAATGCCTCATTTTCTAATACTGCTGAATAAAAAAGACATTATTGTTCCTCTGGGACAATGTCTTATAACTTAGAACAAATGACTTATTCAGATTCTTTCCAGAGCAAATTTTGATAGAGAGAGAGAAAACATAATAGCCCAGGGCATCTGGGGGAGGGGATGCCACAGCTGTGGAAAGGAGTGCAAAGAGGCAGCAGAGTTGTCTCAAATAAACTTTCCTTACTCTCTATTTTTGCTAAGTGTTGGCCAGTGACTGGCTGCCAGGCTGCAAGCCACATTCCAGAAGGAGAAGTAAATAAACAGTTAATGCAAGTTATTCTGCTCATTTGCACATGCCCACCCACACAAGAACTAAATTGCTTTTCCCAATGGAAATGAGGCGGCAGGCAAATAAGAATTGTTACCTATTCTTTCCTCATTAGGTATCCTTAC
>NW_007763618.1:5729-6287 GCF_000696425.1 Galeopterus variegatus
GAGGTTGAAGTAGCAAACCATAGGATTGGAGGAGTATGTCTATCGTGGCTTTCTGCACAGGCTGAGGCTGTGTAGCCAAATCCAAACATTTGACCTGTGTTTCTGGTGACACTACTGTCCTTCTTAGCTGAAATAACCCTTTCAACAATTCCATTTTCCTTAAGCTGTTTCTCTACTTCTAGAACCAATAAGTAATATTTCCTTATCCCTAAGAAAAGCTGTACCCCATTGGATAAGAGGAGAAAGACTAGAAATGACTTTGAGGGTAATATATGAATTTGTACCTTCCTTTTGATACTTATGCTTACATGGTGAATTTTTAACAAAAATATCTGCCCTTTATCTTTGCAAGTGAATCAATGAGATGGTGTATTGAAAAGAGTTTTTATAAACTTCAAAAGACTACACCCCGTTAAGCTGTTGGAAGAATAAAAATGTGATATGGCTTCAGTTGCCTCTGTTCCATCACTTTTAACTTAAGGAATTTGTAAACCTGTATTCAGGTCCTGGAACCAACACCTCTGTCCAGCTATCAGGAATGTCACAGCTGAGTTAGGT
>NW_007763619.1:0-225 GCF_000696425.1 Galeopterus variegatus
CCACATACATTTTAACTGTCTCTTGGGACAAATTGTTCACAGAAGACTCCATTAGAATCTACTGGTATACCAATAGGTCTTTGGACAGTTTGCAACATGTGCTATTTAGACATTTTTAGAAGTGACTGAATCCTGGGTTCAGCACTACTAGTAATCAAACTGAGACTTGGTATGTTACTTTTGGTTACTGTTTCTCTCTGTGTTTGTGTTTGTGTGTGTGTGTGT
>NW_007763619.1:5914-6287 GCF_000696425.1 Galeopterus variegatus
CCACATAATGAATACTGGGAAGGAATGAATGAAATTGAAACTGTGTGGACAGCAATTACTACGCTCTTTCTATATTAAGAATGGACAATTTAAGCCCAAATGTGCAACAGATTTCTCTCTTCCAGCCACAGGATGGAAAAGAGCTGATCAATTTACAGATTGTTTTATAGGAGTAGGGAGCATATGTGGAAATGGGGTATTTATATAAAAAATTAATTATAAATGACTCAATTTTTTTTTCTGTTAAATAGTGAAAAATAAAAGTAAATATATGGAATAAAGCCTAAATATGAGGATCCTGGGATAGGCCATATCCTGATCATTAGTGGTTTCTTTATCCGGGACACAGGTAAGAGGTTTAAGAAGTTAAGCT
>NW_007763620.1:0-205 GCF_000696425.1 Galeopterus variegatus
CAAACCACATCACAGCAGAGGAATCAGTCACGTTCTTTGCCGCGGCTGTCACGTGGAGAAAGCTTGCGTTCAAATCAAATCATGGGCAAAGAATGAGGGTGCTTTCACCAACACTGACACCACAGCAAAGAAAAGCTTCTCCACGAAAGGAAACTGACATAAGCTATGAAAAATGTGCTCTTGAAAAATGATTAAGGCCTCTGGG
>NW_007763620.1:5939-6287 GCF_000696425.1 Galeopterus variegatus
ATTAAAAGACTCATCTAATTTCCCTATAGAGGAGACACGAACTTTTATAACAGCATTAATCCTTCTCACTCCTGCTTATTTATTCTTCCCCTCTTCAAGAGGACTAAACAGCATCTTTAGTGGAATTCCCTGAAGCCAAATTCTGTGCTTTTTCAAGAACAGAAAACTGAACAGCAGTCCCAGCACAAACAGCATTTATTTGCTACCTAATCCGAAGACACTAAAAAAAGAAAAAATCAAGGAGGTGGCTTTGAAAGCCCAATTAACCAGCTGTGTGAATAAGGAAACAAACCACATCACAGCAGAGGAATCAGTCACGTTCTTTGCCGCGGCTGTCACGTGGAGAAA
>NW_007763621.1:0-225 GCF_000696425.1 Galeopterus variegatus
CCAAAAAAAAAAAAAAAAAAAAAATTGTAAGCTATGAAAAGAAAAACAGCACAAAATAGTTATAAAAAATTATTTATTTATATATTTTTTAAATTAATAGATGATTGAAATCTAAAATCTAAAAAATTTTCCAGAGCACAGATCAAAAAAAAAAAAAAAGAAGAAAAAAGAAAAGAAGTTGAATAATATGAATAATTATTCTTAGTACCTTAAAATTATATTTAT
>NW_007763621.1:5365-6287 GCF_000696425.1 Galeopterus variegatus
GAAAAAATATCAATGAGATTAATGGAAAACAGCAAGTTTATAAAGGCATGTTTATAGATGACACAGAGCTGAAAGCATGCATGAGAATGCTTCACGGAAGGCCATTTTCCCAGGGAACACCATAGACAATCCAAGCTTGGCATCAGCTGTTTTCAAGGGTATAAGCAAAGAAGTTTAAAACAGGGTTTAAAATAGAAATAGTTGAAGGTCTGTCTGTAGACTTGTGCTAGTCAGCCATTCTGCATGCATACTGGAATTTACCACAAAATAAAACATTTTATAAAGAAATGAAAAAGTATGCCTTGGGAGAACTAAAGAATGGTGGGTGTTGACATCACAAAGTAAAGTAGTCTTCATGTTGTACCTGGGATGTTAGGGGACATCCTTTCAGCTGGCTCCCTGACCCCAACAATACAGTAGGCCTCCTTTGCAACAAGTTCATCTCATATGGATAGAGGAGACATTTTGCTTTTTCATTCAGGGGAAAGGACTTCTGGGAAAAGGAACTACATAGGCCACAGTGAAGGAGTTATACACAAGCTCCCTAAGCAAATCTACCTTTTTGAATGTGAAAGCAATTTGATACACCCAGGCAAAAAGAAACTCAACAGTATAAAAAAAGAAAGTTAAGGTAAACTGCTCTGGAAGAAATATAATTTAAGACAAATGAGAGATTAAGCAAAACTAAACCAAGCGAAAATCTAATTCTTTTCCTTAGAGGAATTTTAGAAGGTATTGCAGCCATTAAAAAAAAAAAAAAGTTATAAAAAATTATTTATTTATATATTTTTTAAATTAATAGATGATTGAAATCTAAAGTCTAAAAAATTTTCCAGAGCACAGATCAAAAAAAAGAAGAAGAAAAAGAAAAGAAGTTGAATAATATGAATAATTATTCTTAGTACCTTAAAATTATATTTAT
>NW_007763622.1:0-1476 GCF_000696425.1 Galeopterus variegatus
CATTGGTAACAGGCTTGTAAACAAAATGACCTATTTTTCTTTACCTCGACTGATCCCTTTTTACTACAGAGATAAAAATAAACGTTTGACTTTTCAGTTAAGGTTTTTATTTTTCTGAGGAGTACAGGTGAAAAGGAGTAGGTTATAAGTATATATATACACATATACGTATACATATACATACACATACACATACACATACACATATACTTATGTATGTGTAAAGTGTCTTAGTTAATTTTGGGTCTAAGCAGGTCAGTGCTGAGAAGCCTCTTGTTCTCATCTATTCATCTCTTGTGCAAAAAGGACTAAGCAATGGGGAAAGAAAGAAAAAAAAGAGAGAGGAAAATCAAACATGTTAACATTTTAAAAAGTATTGTGTTAGTCCATTTCTATTGCTTATAACAGAATACCTGAAACTGGGTAAATTATAAAGAACAGAGGTTTCTTTGGCTTATGATTCTGGGACAGTTGCATCTGGCATGGGCCTCAGGCTGCTTCTACCCATGGCAGAAAATGGCAGGCCAACCCATAGACACAAGCAGATCACAGGGCCAGAGGAAGGCAGAGAAAGAGAGGGAAGGTGCCAGGGTCCCTCAATCAACCAACTCTCATGGGAAGTAGTAGAGGAAGAACTCACTCACTCACTACCCCGCCACCAGGGCATTAATCTATTTATGAGGAATCTGAACCCATAACCCAAACCACTCCCAACATTCCCATGTTGGGGATCAGATTTTGACATGAGCTTTGGGGGACAACACATCCAAACTCTATCAGGTATCCAGCTAGATAAATTAAACTGGTTCAGAATTATGAGCCACAGAATATCCTGCATCTGTCTAGCAACTTAAATTTTCTGTATCTATTTAATGGCTATTTGAGTTTTTTTCCAGAAATTAAAAGAACAAACTATGTATATAAAGAATCAGCAAAAATACAAATGAGGTAATAACAGAAAGATCTAAGGCAATAAGGAAGAGAAAGTGAGAGAGAAAAAGTAAAACTGGAAGAGAGATAAGGATAAGGAAAAATGTAAATTATGTCACAACAGGAATTAGATTTACTTAGGTTTTTGTTTATGTTCTATTCCCAATTCAAATGCTCCTTTGGGAGAAAAGTGTTTACTTTCTTTCTTTTTCCCCTTTTCTTACCACTCTTTGTCCCATTTGTATAGCCATCTTAGAATTTATTTACTTAGGATTATTAATCTTTCAACCTAAGATGCTTGATTTTGAGGCATTTCTCTAAAAGGGCTAGTTTAAGAGTATGATTTAAAAGATAACTGTTGTTACCCTGTGTATACCTTCTCTTCTTGCTTTTTTTCCCAGTTATTCTAAAAATATATATATATAGGCTCAGGGTAAATATCAAAATGAATTTGTATTTGTATTTGAAAATCCAGGTACTTAAAAAAATAATGTTTAGAAGTCACACTTATTGAGAAAAAAAGTTTGCATTGTTACTAACCATATA
>NW_007763622.1:2029-3268 GCF_000696425.1 Galeopterus variegatus
TATTAATCTTTCAACCTAAGATGCTTGATTTTGAGGCATTTCTCTAAAAGGGCTAGTTTAAAAGAGTATGATTTAAAAGATAACTGTTGTTACCCTGTGTATACCTTCTCTTCTTGCTTTTTTTCCCCAGTTATTCTAAAAAATATATATATAGGCTCAGGGTAAATATCAAAATGAATTTGTATTTGTATTTGAAAATCCAGGTACTTAAAGAAATAATGTTTAGAAGTCACACTTATTGAGAAAAAAAGTTTGCATTGTTACTAACCATATATGTGTGACCAAGCAATAATTATTAATTGCATAATTATCACAAATATTAAAATTGTTATCATAACCTGATTCAAGCATATTAAAAATAGGTTTTTTGAATTAAAAAAATTCTGTAGAATTACAGATAAGGTTGATTTTATTGAAAATTAGTAAAGGGGACAAATAATTTATAACAGAAGTGCTTATTTTATTGATTCATAACATGAATCACCCTGATCTTCTGACCCCATTCATGGGGTTCATTATTTTGGAGATAGGGCATAAGTGAGCCATGAGTAGGGGTTGAAGTCAACTTTGGAAGTTTATTCTGCAAGTGTTCTAATGAGTGTAAAACCCAACCTGTCTTACTTCAACCTCAAAGGAATGTCTACATCTCAACATGCTTATGCAGCGCATGGATCTGAACAATATTAATACATTGGCAATGCAAAAACTTTTCAAATTCAGATAGTATGTTTTAGTCATCATCATATCAAAACCATATACTTCTTCTCATTTTAAGCATGTTGCAGTGAGTATAGAAGATTAAATTACCTGATCATGTGGATTAATACCAATTGAGTAGTAGAAAATGCATAGAATCTAATGAACTCTATTTTGTGTGTTGCTTAAGTCACTTAGTGATCATGTGCACTTAGGAAATTTAGTAACTATTTAATATTATTTCATAATATCTTAGAAATGATGTAGTAAATAATTTTCTGTATTAGGAGCTCTGGAAATTCTATAATGAATAACTTTATGTAGGAAAAGTAAACTGGCAAATTAAAGAAATATCCATCATTTAAATGTTCCCTGATCTCTCAAAGAATAATTTCAGAGGAGAAAGGAAATTTTTGAACATTAGCTCACATTAATTCCATAAAATAGCTTGCTTTCATTTGTGAAAATAAAAATCTTTTTGCAATAATTTATTATTTTACAGCCTTTGCAGTGATTACACTTGAGAAAAGATGGAAGGTCGTG
>NW_007763622.1:5100-5363 GCF_000696425.1 Galeopterus variegatus
TATAATGATTATTATAAAATAATCACTGATATTTTTAGCATATAATATCTTGAAATTATATTTATCACCACCTGCTACTTAACACAGTGAGATGAATTATACTAGGAGATGCATTGCAGTGCCAGTAAAGATGGACAGATCCACCAGACTATGTACATTATTACCTGAGCAAAATAACTTAGCCAAAACTGTGGAATATACCAAAAATCATATGTACTTCACAGGCCCTGGCTTTCTAAAGTCTTGCAGTTTCAAATATTGAC
>NW_007763622.1:6044-6287 GCF_000696425.1 Galeopterus variegatus
AACAAGTGAAATAAAACCACAACCACAACAAATTCTAATTCACTCCCTACAAGCTTCTTTATGTTCAATTTCAAACCTGTTATCAGGGTCTTTATTTGCTCTGTTTAATCGTTCTAAAATATATTGAAAGAATTAAAGTAATGCTGATAGATAAAACCTTATAGTATAGACTTATGGTCATTTATAATGATTATTATAAAATAATCACTGATATTTTTAGCATATAATATCTTGAAATTATAT
>NW_007763623.1:0-391 GCF_000696425.1 Galeopterus variegatus
TGCTCCAGTGCCCTCGCCCCAGACAGCTGCGTGCAAACCTGCCCTTCACACACCCTGGAGTTGCCTTATTGCTGCTCAAATTCTGTGCTTTGTTTTTCATAATAAGCACAATAAACAAACAAGCAAACAAAAAAACCCCAAAGTCTACTTTTGTTCATGTGTACCTAAACTTGATGAAATTGAATGGAAATTTGAAGGTAACAAACAGCATGCCCACTGGGCCAGGACATTCCCTGTTGGTTGTAATCGTGGCCGGATACCACATGCAGTGCAACTTCTGATCCTTTCCGATACAGTGGTTATAGAGCACTTGCTGCAAACGCATGTTACTTCTCTTTTAAATGTCAGATTCATTTGGTTCGGGACATTATGATGGCAACAGGACAACGTC
>NW_007763623.1:5920-6286 GCF_000696425.1 Galeopterus variegatus
AGGTGGGTGAAAAAAATGAATGCATTTTTCTATTTTCTCTAATAAATCTATTTAAAGTAAATACTTTATATATTAGAATTAAAACAATGTTATATAACATTGGGAAGGATTTTTTTGCTTATTTAAAATCAGGTTCAGTTTCTGTGAAACAGATTCCCTTGGAAACCAAGTAAAGGTTCCCGTGCCCTGACAAGCATGGTTCGTTCATGGAAAACGCTCAAGGTCAAACCAACCTCTACAGGTTGGGACTGTGTGTGGGGTTGCTAAGGTGTTGGAAGAGAAAATAAGGACAGTAAATAGAAGAACAACCAGACTCAAGAAAGATTAAATTTAATTTAGATCTGCTCCTTGATTCTTCTGAATTTA
>NW_007763624.1:0-481 GCF_000696425.1 Galeopterus variegatus
CATCAGGACCATTAGCATCTTAGTCATCATTGTTTTAAATTCCTGGTGTGATAATTCCAATATCCCTGACATATCTGAGCCTGGTTCTGATGCTTGTTCTGTCTCCTCAAACGTGCTTTTTGCCTTTTGGTATGTCTTGTAATTTTTTTCTTGATAGCCAGACATGATGTACTGTGTAAACGGAACTGCTGTAAATAAGCATTTAGTAATGTGGTGGTAAGGTGTAGGGGAGAGGAAAAGCATTCTACAGTCCTATGATTAGGTCTCAGTCTTTTAACGAGCATGTGCCTCTAGACCATGAACTTCACACATGCTTCTCAGATTTCAAAATTTTCCCTTTGGTGGGACAGGATGGAGGCTGGGGTTGGGTATCTCCCTTCCACTAGCTCAGGTGGGCTCTGATAAACCCTTGCAGGTTAGGCTCTGGTTAGATAGTTTCTCCTCAGAGCAAATCTTGTTAAGAAGAACAGAATATTCTGGT
>NW_007763624.1:6068-6286 GCF_000696425.1 Galeopterus variegatus
TTCCTCAACTGTGTCCAATTTACCAATAAGCCCATTAAAGGCATTCTTCATTTCTGTTACATTTTTTGATGCCATGCATTTCTTTTTGGTTCTTTCTTAGACTTTCCATCTCTCTGCTTACATTGCCAGTCTGTTGTTGCATGTTGTCTACTTTATCCATCAGGACCATTAGCATCTTAGTCATCATTGTTTTAAATTCCTGGTGTGATAATTCCAAT
>NW_007763625.1:0-299 GCF_000696425.1 Galeopterus variegatus
TATTGATCAGTATTGTCATCCTTAGTCACCTCTTAGGATAAGCTGCTTTACAAATTTAAAATGATATGATTGGAAAATTTCTTAGTCAAGTACCACAAATTTCTAATTTGTTTTATTGCCTATAAATCCCAGTTTAACACCTACCTGGAGGAGAAAAGTCATCTTCAGTGCTCAGAAGCTGTGCGGTTTCCAGAGATCTGAGCAAACTGTCTGTGTTGACCAAACTTGTAAACACCAAAGCAGCACCGATGGTGCGTCCAGAACAAGTGTCACGGGAGGGAGGGGTTGTCATCAGACAT
>NW_007763625.1:5926-6286 GCF_000696425.1 Galeopterus variegatus
GATTTAAAACGTCTCTAGGGACCAAACTTAAAATCCTAGGATTTACCCTTTGGAATTTGAACGCATTTTCATCTTGCATGTCGAGTGGAGGAAGGTAAGAGGGCACAAGTCTATGATTTTTAGACTTTTAGCTCCTGTCTGTGGGGCAGAGCCCATGGGGTGGGCTGGAAGGTCATGGGAACTCCAGGTGGGGGGCAGTGCTATCTAGAAGGTCAGTCCTGAGCTAATTGGCCCAGCCCCTGGACAGTCAGGATCCAAGAGCAGCCTTCAGTTTCTGGGCAGGCTGTGTTGAATTATTGAAAGTACTTGGGCTTTGGAGTCAGACAGACTTGAATTTGAATCTTGACCCTGCAGTTACTG
>NW_007763626.1:0-573 GCF_000696425.1 Galeopterus variegatus
TTTCCAGTCTTAATCTCATCATAATCTGCAAGGAATGTTAATGGAGGTTTTTGTAAGACTCAGTTTTTAATTTTTTTTCCCCTAATGTACAAAATAGAGGAAACTCCTTTACAAAAAGAATGCACTTATAACATTTTTATTATTGTTATTTACTAGTTCCATAGCACTGACATCTGCATAGTGTAACTCAATTTATCTTTCTCAGTAGCTGTGTTTATAGTCATCCTGAGCAGTATAATGGAATCATACTTAAGAATTATGAAACTGCCATAATATTAATGAACAATTTACAGGAAGGCATAAAAAGTTTCAGGCTTATAATCCATAGTTCATTTTATCTACTGACTACTCTCATATCCCCCCTGCCTTTCTATCTTGAATAAACATGCTTCCTCCAAGTCATAGAAAATAGAACTACTGCACTAATGGACTGATGCACTTATTCATGTTGTGGCAGATCCTCAGCAGTCTCTCTCAACAAGTCCTCCACTTAGCTTTGAATAACTCTAAACGCATACATAAAAAGGTCTTCAAATTACCCATGGTACCACCATTTGACACAGAAATGGAAAT
>NW_007763626.1:5953-6286 GCF_000696425.1 Galeopterus variegatus
TATTAATGGCTCCTTTTTTCCATTGTTCTGGCTCCTCGCTCCTATGTGTGTCCACAGGAACCCTGTTAGTAATCTTGCTGGCCTAGGGGCCACCAAGGCCCTCTTCTCTCCTGCCACCTCCAAGCAACTTCATAGGGAAGGGCACAGCTGTGGCTTTTGCCAGTTCTTGCTCGATGTGCTCACCAGCTCCAGCCTTCAAGTGACAGGAACTTAAAATGGTGGGAGCAGTCCTTTCTTTCTCTTATCATAGCTTCTCCTCCTTCATGAACTCTGTAGGTCTTTCCTCCTCTTCCCCTGAGATCTAGTGGCCCCAGCTTGGCTGTTGTTGACTTT
>NW_007763627.1:0-271 GCF_000696425.1 Galeopterus variegatus
AACAACCAAGAGTGATGTTTTCCTAGGAAGGCCTGAGTACCAGACCCATTGGCAGTGAGGACAAAATTTTTCTGAAATCCTACCATCTACATCGTTCCATGCTCTATTAAACAACACAGATCCAGTCATTTACTATAAATATGATGACTTTGGATCTGGCTGGCTTCTGAAACCAAGAGAAAAGAATATCCCTCTTTCCCATTTCTTAAGAAAAACTTATATTGAAGGCAGCATCTGAACTTACATTACTCAACAGGGACCATTAAGAATG
>NW_007763627.1:3269-3504 GCF_000696425.1 Galeopterus variegatus
GTGAATGGGACTGGCTGTGGCATGTAGTAAAAACACCATACAGCCTGTCTAGTAAAGCCCCTGCAGGTTATTCCCTAACACTCATTTCATTTAACAACAACGAAATGATATTTTTCTTGAGGGAGATTGGGCTACATTTCCAGATAATTGATCATTCCTTTATGACCTTTTCATTAAAGAATTGGCCTAGAAATGTAGCTCCTCTCCAGGTCAGTGGAGTGTAATAAATCCTAAA
>NW_007763627.1:5483-6286 GCF_000696425.1 Galeopterus variegatus
ATTCCTTTGCTCCAGATAAATGTGTGCTTTTTTTTACATTTCCTCTGAACAGGTTATAACATCTGCCTCGTTCCCTCATCGATTAAAAAGTCAAATAAAGTCTTTAATATATATGTTCACTTGTTAATATCTGTATGAGAGCCATGACTTTACCTTTTTCTGAAAATGCTGTTAATAGCATGGTATACTTAAATGTGGATAAATGTAAAATCAGGTGTAAATTTTATGTGTGTGCCATATGTTTCTATCCTATGTAGACTATAAATGGAAGGTAATTATCCAAATCAAATATAAACCAAGTTATAAAGCCCACAAAATTAAACAAAGTTGACAACTTTACTTGTCAACTTGCTATCTTTTCAAAACCAAATTGCCACCATTGGGTTCAAGGGTAGGAAGATGTCTTTTTTTTGTGATTAAGGTTTGACTTGTCATGGACTTGGCTTTGATTCTGAGCATCGCAAATCACCATGTGAATGGTGTTCTTTGTCATGATTGTTAAATTTCCTTTTTGAACAATGAATGCACTTAACCATCAATGTGGTATTTGAAGGGATAATCAAGTTAATAGATTACTGCAAAATAAAATAACAAATTAAAAATAGTAATTTAAGGAGGATTTTCCCACGTGTTTGTTTTTTTTTTTAACAAGTACACTTTCTGTCAATGAAGCCTTGCATGCATAGGGGTCAGACCTTTCTGAGACTCCTGCTGACTCTAGGGAGATGAGGTGCAGGGTTTCTTAGGTTGAGGTGTCCTCACTTGATCTTGGGAGATGACTCAGATCTAGAATGGCTTGTCCT
>NW_007763628.1:0-206 GCF_000696425.1 Galeopterus variegatus
ACTAGGTGAGATGAAAGGGTGAGCAGGACTGAGCTGGACAAAGAGCAGGTGGAGCAGGTGCTGCGCTCAGAAGAGACTCTGCGTGCCAAGGCCCTGTGCAGGGACAGAGGGGCGAGCGCCGTGTGGCTCATGGAGAGAGGGAAGTGGGGGCTGGTGGTGGAAATGCAGAGATGACACTGGAGAGGTGGGGAGGGGTCAGATGGCGC
>NW_007763628.1:5877-6286 GCF_000696425.1 Galeopterus variegatus
GTAATTTATAAAGAACAGAGGTTTACTTGGCTTATGATTCTGGGACAGCTGCATCTGGCACGGGCCTCAGGTTGCTTCTACTCAATGGCAGAAAGAGGCAGGCAGCCAGTGGGTACAAGCAGGTCACATGGCGAGAGGAAGCAAGAGAGAGAGAGAAGGTGCCAGGGTCTTTTAAACAACCAGCTCCTGTGGGAACTAATAGAGCGAGAACTCACTCATTACTCCTCCTCCCCCAGGGAGAGCATTAATCCATTCATGAGGGATCCGCCCCCATGACTTAAACAGCTGCCAACACTGCCACATTGGGGGTCAGATTTCCACATGAGTTTTCGTGAGGACAACGTGTCTGAACTCCATCACCGCCCTCTCCAGCCTCCCTCCTACGGCTCTTCCCTTGCCCGCCCTGCCG
>NW_007763629.1:0-638 GCF_000696425.1 Galeopterus variegatus
GGTGAAATAGTTGGGTCATGCAGTAGGTATATGTTTAACTTTTTTCAAAACTGTCAAACTTTTCCCAAAGTGATCGTATCACTTAACCTTCCCACCAACAGGTCCAACAGCGAGTGAGAGTTTCAGTTCCTCTGAATCTTCACCAACACTTGGCATGAGCAGCCGTTTTTGTGTGTGTGGTAAGAACAGATGACATGATATTTACTCTCTTAAATTTTTAAGAGTACAGTATGGCATTGTTACTATAAGCACAACGTTGTGCAGATCTCTAGAATTTATTCATCTTGCATAACTGAAACTTTTATACATTGAACAACAATTCCCTATTGTTTCCTTTGACCCCCAGCCCCTGGCTGCCACCATTCGACTTTCTGCTTCGATGAGTTTGAATATTTTAGGTTCCTCATATAAGTGGAATCATGCAGTATTTGTCCTTCTTGGACACTTGCGTTGTTTTCCATTCTTGGCTACTGGAAATGATGCTGTCATAAACATGGGAGTACAGATACCTCTTTGGGATCCCGGTTTAAATTTTTTTGGATAAACACCTAGAAGTGGGATTTCTGGATCATACGGGAGTTCTATTTTTTTAATTCAAAAGCATATTTTTGAATAATTTATCATTAGCTTTATATCTT
>NW_007763629.1:5968-6286 GCF_000696425.1 Galeopterus variegatus
TATTGATATGCCATGTCTGTTTATTCACTCTTCTGTTTATGGGCATTTGGGTTATTTCCAGTTTGGGGCTATTCTAAATAAAGCTGCTATGAACATTCATAAAAATCTTCGTATGGATATGTACTTTCAGTTCTCTTAGGTAAATACCTACGGGTGAAATAGTTGGGTCATGCAGTAGGTATATGTTTAACTTTTTTCAAAACTGTCGAACTTTTCCCAAAGTGATCGTATCACTTAACATTGCCACGAACAGGTCCGACAGCGAGTGAGAGTTTCAGTTCCTCTGAATCTTCACCAACACTTGGCATGAGCAGCCGT
>NW_007763630.1:0-891 GCF_000696425.1 Galeopterus variegatus
GCAAGAATTACCAGATATTTTACAGTGTGGATGGATCAATAATTGTAGAACAAGTTTTTCTGCACTGTCTGAAAGATGTG
The DNA here is from genome assembly GCF_000696425.1 of Galeopterus variegatus. Lineage (NCBI taxonomy): Eukaryota > Metazoa > Chordata > Mammalia > Dermoptera > Cynocephalidae > Galeopterus > Galeopterus variegatus. The sequence goes on from NW_007763630.1 coordinate 81, forward strand.
GGTCAGTTTATGGTGGGGGGTGGTGGATGATTTAAGTTAATGGGAAAACGAACAAAACCAATTAAGAGTAGAAATTATGACTTTGTGGTAGCTTGGAAAATGAGGAATTGTGCTTTCTGGTCCAAGATTTCTTATGAAGTGGAAGTGGTTGTTTAAGAAATACATCTCAGTCATTTGCATGCATGTTTCTTCATTGAAGGGATAAAACTAGTATCAAGTTTTTTAAATACCACAGTGGTAAAAGTTTTAATGTGTACTACAGAAGTGTCAGACTAAATCTGGCACTAATCCTTTTACTTCCAGAAAGAGCTCAGACACTCCCCCTCCATCAGTGCATGTCTATTAGAGGCCAAGACAGATGTACCACATTTAACTGCTCCTCAGCTGTATGGCTTCCTCTGTAATCTAATGCCAAATATCATAAAATTCAAGCTGTAGCAAGTAACCTTGCACAATAGGTCATTCACACAGCTTTTTCCCTTTGAGTTTATGGGAAACAGCAGGAAAGTCAGTAGAAAATATCCAGGTGTGGCATAGACTACCAAATCACTCTCCTTGGATAATGGTGGGCTCTTGGTCATCATTTGTGATAGTCAGTTCTTAGATCAGCTTGACAAGAAGAGCTTTCAATAGATTTCCTTATCTCTATTTTTTTCATATTAAACACCAATGAGAAATATTTTTTTCTTGAATTCCCAAACATTTCACCTGTGCTTCAATTTTGCTATTTATCATGTCCTGCCTCATATCCATACATCCCTCCCTTATTTCCCCTACTAGACTGAAAGCTCCGAGAGAGCAAGGTCTTTGT
>NW_007763630.1:5536-6286 GCF_000696425.1 Galeopterus variegatus
CCTATAGAATTCTGCACTATCTCTAACAAAAGGGGCTTTCTATCTATGTATTTTTATAATTGTAAATGTCTCTCCTATTCATATCTACTTATATGCATTACATTTATGAAATTATATCTTGTATGTGTGTTTTTTAGAGAGTATCTTTCATAGGCATATGGAAATTGGATGTGATATCCATCTCCAATACATGAAACTAAGTTATTGGCAAGAGAAGTTTTTACTAGGAACAGATTAATAACACATTTCAAGAAATTAAGTGTATAAATAAAACACTTCCCAAAATACTGCTTATGTGTTTTTCTACTTTTTTAAAGAAAATGAAAAGAAAAGCCGTCTTCCAGGAGGCTAGGTAAGTCTTATTTTGTTCACTGTATACAGAGAGGAATTTAAAATTTTGCCAAAATAACCTTCGGATCAGAGCAGTCATTCAGCACCCTGTTAACTGCTCTGTTATGAGGACCCTTTGAAACGCCCCTGTAATTGAAGCTTTCCAGGTGGGAAAGACAGTGCAAATCTAAATAACAGGTTTAGCTCTGGTACAACGCTTGCAACACTTGCAAGAATTACCAGATATTTTACAGTGTGGATGGATCAATAATTGTAGAACAAGTTTTTCTTCACTGTCTGAAAGATGTGGGTCAGTTTATGGTGGGGGGTGGTGGATGATTTAAGTTAATGGGAAAACAAACAAAACCAATTAAGAGTAGAAATTATGACTTTGTGGTAGCTTGGAAAATGAGGAATTGT
>NW_007763631.1:0-261 GCF_000696425.1 Galeopterus variegatus
TCTAATGACACCAACAGCATTAGAAGGCTGGTTCCATGAAACTGAGTTAAGCATTGTTGTCTGGGGAGCAGAATGGGAAGAGCTGGAGCAAGCACAATGATGTTTTGGCTGTCTGCAGCTTCTCCTGATGCAGGTTTAGTGACAGTGTTTCACAGTCAAAGCGAGTTTAACAGCTGCTTCACGTTGCACATCCTTCAATCTTAAAGGACCTCTTGGGTTCAGTTTAAAAGCTATATCTTGGAACTTTGCAAATCTAGATAA
>NW_007763631.1:5789-6286 GCF_000696425.1 Galeopterus variegatus
GATCTATAAAACAGAATTCTGTTTATTTGCTTATATCATTATAGTATCACACCTTCACACAAATAATATCATAATATAATATTGATAACTTTTAGCAAGACATTCAAAACTTTTTCAATCTTTTTTTTAACATGGACATATTAATTCATATTTATTTTATGTAAAAGTAAATATGAAAATGAAAGAATGATATAGAAAAAAATGATATGATTTTTAACCCATCCAGAGGCTAGGGAAAAAAAAAAAAAGCCCTTTGAATATCTCAACAATTGTTGCAGTATTTATTACAATCCCTAATGTCACAATTCTTTTCTCTACAAACCTGATATCTAGGTAATATAGTTCTTCTCCTTATAAAAAAATAACTCATATTTTTGAATTTCATTCAGCAATATTTATTAACCACTAAGAATATAATCAGCATTCTTAACATTTTTCATATTACTTTAGATCTGTATGACTTCAACACCCATTCATGTGACCCTAAATATTTACAA
>NW_007763632.1:0-467 GCF_000696425.1 Galeopterus variegatus
CTTTCTAAGACTCCACATAATGAACCTTTTCCTTGCACACAGAGTCCTGGAAACTTGGACTTAGACAAGAGTATGAAAGAGGAAGGAATGAAAAGAGGAAAAGGGGAATATCGTTTACCACGTTAGGGTACCTCCAGACTGCTGGATGACAGGGGGCCTGTGCTCTCAGAGGCACATGCTGACTTGTAGGGTCAGATCTGACTGGGGATGTTGCTGGGGAGAACCTCAGTGTAAGGACACAACTCAGGTCACTCTTATTGGGAAGATGTAGGCAACTCCAAGCCTGATAGGAAAGAGACATTCCTCAAGGAAAGCTAACAGGGTTTATATGTGTGGGTAACTGCCAAGGACTATAAATGGATCAAAATCCATGACAGGCAGAGATAATGCCTGGAAAGAGAAGAAACAGAGGGTGAAGGTATCAGAGATGGCTCCAGAAGAATGACTTTGAAGTTGGCTTCTATAGG
>NW_007763632.1:5572-6286 GCF_000696425.1 Galeopterus variegatus
TCTAATTACTACTTGTGGTCTATTTTCTCATCTTTGCAATCACACTAAAAACAGTCATCGGTTTCTTGTATGGCAGCCACCAGAATTTCTTATTACTCATGGTATCCAAGTCATTCCAGGCTAATGCAAAACCTACAAGAGCAATTTGATTCCATTTATTTCTGTTATGAGAACACAAATTCAGACACACGATGGAAGCAGAACAACTTCTAGCCTCTCTAATCAAAAATCTTAATTAACTTATTTTCCCTAAAGTGGTTTACAAGCCCTGTTCATAAGTTTATATTTTAAAATTAAAGTGAAAGAACTAATTTGCAGTAAAGAACATCCATCAAAGTAATTGTTTTCTCAGATAAAAATATGAAAAACATGCAGTAAAGAAAAGCCAACTTTACCTATCGACAATTTAATTTATATAATTTACCATATTAATAACACCTCAAGATGATATATTTGACTCTTTAGATTAAATACATATCATAAATTAGCTAGCAAGATTTAAGAAATTATTGGATTTTTTCCCTGTTGAAAAGAGGTATTTTAACATTTCTTAAAATATTACACAGAACTTACAAAAATACAAAATGCTACAGGAAATCATGATGGCAGGAATTAATATTTATCAAGTTTTCAGGGTTTTTTTTTAAGTCTTCTTTTTTGTTAAAATGTCTTAAAACATACATAGTTTTTATTTTATTAATTTTTAATTATTTA
>NW_007763633.1:0-650 GCF_000696425.1 Galeopterus variegatus
AAAAGCAAGTGTTTCAGGAAAATCAATGAGGAATATCAAAAGAGGGTGGCTGATTCTGATCTGATTCCAAAGTTTAAGAAGTTGTGTAGTACTTACAAAGTACATACCTCACATTGGTAAATGTGAAAATATAATTTTTCTTTCAAGTTATATGTATTATTTTTTCAAATGTCTACTAACTTGTTAGAACATAAATACTTGTTATTTGGATCTAATCTTAATAAACAGAATGATTGGGTATCTCTTTTGAACTAGGGGTGCCATGAAATAATTACTGAGAAACAAAGGGTGCTGAACCAAGAAAGGTTGGGGTCCTTTGTTCCAGGCCAACAATGTAGTAGTAGATGGGATCAAAACACCATGTGGAAGAAAGTGGTTTTGAAGCTTAGTTTCTTATTAACCATTTTTGGCATCATTTTTTCTTTATTCGACTAGAGCATTTATTTTAATATTCTTGTCAAAGAGTATTAAAATTGAAAAATTATACTAGAATTTTCTTTAACTCCTGTTTAGTTCATTACGAAGAATGCTGCAATGTCAGGCATGTATTAAGCACCCAAAATATTTGTGGAATGAATGAACAAAAGTGTATGAATTATAATTAATCAGAAGATAATTGTTCCTGGGCCGGCCCGGTGGCGCACTGCTAC
>NW_007763633.1:6084-6286 GCF_000696425.1 Galeopterus variegatus
GAAGAAAACCATAATAGTCAACACTTGTTGGATATTGCATGGGCTACTAGACCAAGGTTCATGGTTCACAGTTCAACTTTAGATTGCACTGCATTCTTTTTAATTATATCATATCTTTGCAAATCAATGGTTGCTGTGATAAAAAGCAAGTGTTTCAGGAAAATCAATGAGGAATATCAAAAGAGGGTGGCTGATTCTGATC
>NW_007763634.1:0-1466 GCF_000696425.1 Galeopterus variegatus
TAGGGAGTTAATTGTTGTTTCTAGTTCTCTGGCTTTGCTTTCCTCTCAGTGATTTAACTTCACAAGATAATAAATTAGTAAACACATCAAATTTGACAACCTGCAAACCTCAAACTTGATATGGGGGTGCTTCAAAACATTCATGGAAAGATGCATATTATCTTTTCATTCTATGTCTCCATGAACTTTTGGAAGTATCTTCATATATCTCAAACTCCATTCCTGTGTCCACTTGGGAAAATGCACTCCGCTTTCTCTTTCATTTTCCCATTTGTGTTATTACCATTGTCTTTGTTGTTCAATCTCTGAAGTTTATCTTCATCTCTGAATGTTTTCTTCTCTTTCTCTCTTGCTTCCTATATATTAATGGTGATCAAATCTCATTGAATCTTTCTTCCTTCTGTGACCTGATTCTATCCTTCCGGTTTCTGTCGCCCCATTCAGTTCAGGTTCTCAGGGTTTCATGCCTCAACTATTGCAATAACCGTCTAAGTATGTTCCCTTTTTCTTACTTATCTAATAGAATTTTCTGCTGTGCTTACCTCTCCTCCACTTAGGCTTGCATGATTTATGCCTCAACCTTATTTTTCTACCCGGAATGAGGCATCTTTTCTTCCCTAGTACATTTCAGCTCACATTCCTCAGCAAACCTGCCTTGACCCCTATGAGAGCCCAGTGAACACTTTTTCTCTGGATACTATTTGCATCATTAGCATTTACCATATACTTCGTTATTTTCATTTGAGAAAATGCATAACACATCCAATGCAGTCTCCTAGGTGCTCTTATAATCGTGAAAACAATCACATGAAGATTATCAATCTGGTCAGAAAGTTAGGTATGGGGGTAGTCAGTAATAATACTAATATTCATCACTCATTGAATACCTCTTAAGTGCAAAGAAATATTCTGAACATTTTATGTTACTGACTCATTTAATTCTACAATAACCCTATTAGGTTGGTGCTCAGTATCCCATTTCACAGATGTGAAAACAGAGGTTTGGACAGGCTCAGTACAATGAGGTATGTGTTTAAGACAGCTCGAAAGGATTATGAAAGCCTACCAGAAGAAATGACTGCCACCTAGTTAGGAGAAGCGTTGTGAAAGAGGTTATAAAGGAAGAGGAAAGTGATTTGGTATTTTTTATTTAATTAATTAGAGATGCTACAACTTTTAGTCATATTATTATAGTTCTACAAGTTCATGCTTGTGCTTCTAACTGAATGGCAAGCTTCTTGAGGATAGACATTAATTCTTTTTGTCTCCTCTACAGTATCTAACGCAGTGCTTTTCATGTAGCTGGTGTATGTTGATTGAAAATTAATTACGTTTTGTTGTATTGAGCACAGGAGTTGCTGCATTTCAGTTTTTTGTTATTGCTGCTATTCTAGATATATATTTTGAGTTAGCCTGCTACTTTGTTTGGAAATAGGTTGCTTAATATATATATATATATATATATA
>NW_007763634.1:5966-6286 GCF_000696425.1 Galeopterus variegatus
GCTGACTTTGTCTCTGAGAACTAGAGTATTGCTGCAGAATAAAACAAAAGATACTGCTTTTTGATCCAAAGACTGAAGAACTCCCTCTGTGCAAAGAAACCAAGTAGAACCAAGGCCATGGTGCCTAATCAGAAAAAGAATGGCTGGACGGGATTTGTCCCTCTCCTCACTGATGTTGGCACCAAGAGACTTCTGTTGAAGTCTTGTGATTGCTTATGCATCTTGATGCCAACTTTACAAGGACAAGGACTAGTTGAAATAGGGAGTTAATTGTTGTTTCTAGTTCTCTGGCTTTGCTTTCCTCTCAGTGATTTAACTTC
>NW_007763635.1:0-281 GCF_000696425.1 Galeopterus variegatus
AATCACTATCTATGGCAGCTAAAGCTTTACAAAATGTATTTCTTAAATAATGACTTGAAAGTTGAAAATACTACTCCTTGATCCATGGGCTGCAGAATGATAGTGTTTGCAGGCACAAAAGCATTAATTTCCTTGTACATCTCCACCAGGGCTTTTGGATGACCAGATGTATTATTAATGAGCCGTAATACTTAAAAGGAATCTTTTTCTGAGCAGTAGTTCTCAACAGTGGGCTTAAAATATGCAGTAAACCGGGCCGGCCCGGTGGCGCACTGCTACAG
>NW_007763635.1:6034-6286 GCF_000696425.1 Galeopterus variegatus
ATCACTATCTATGGCAGCTAAAGCTTTACAAAATGTATTTCTTAAATAATGACTTGAAAGTCGAAATTACTACTCCTTGATCCATGGGCTGCAGAATGGATAGTGTTTGCAGGCACAAAAGCATTAATTTCCTTGTACATCTCCACCAGGGCTTTTGGATGACCAGATGTATTATTAATGAGCCGTAATATTTAAAAGGAATCTTTTTCTGAGCAGTAGTTCTCAACAGTGGGCTTAAAATATGCAGTAAAC
>NW_007763636.1:0-331 GCF_000696425.1 Galeopterus variegatus
CTCTGAGGTTGGTATTGCACTGAATCCAGAGCCCTTTTAAACTGGCAGTTTGTCTGGCCAGGTGGGCTTTGGAACTGACAGTTTAGGTGGACCTTAACAGGATGGCTATATCTGCTACATATTGTAAAGAAGTGTGACTCTCATCTTGTAACTTCCCTACCACAGTTCCAAATCAGAGTGATCATAACTTTGTTAACAGAAGAAAATAATACTCTCTGTATAAGGAAAGAAGACTAAGAGAACATATATCCCCAGAATGCCCATTATAGTTACCTCTGAGGGACATGATTATAGGTTTCATTAGTTCCCTCCTTTTTTGTATTTGCCATAT
>NW_007763636.1:5942-6286 GCF_000696425.1 Galeopterus variegatus
TGCTTTACCCCATCCGATTACAGTGACCTTGTGGAGATTTGCCTCAGAAGTGGTCACCTTTTTGATAAGGTAATAAAAACTTCAGTATCAATGCAGAGGTAGGTAGGAAAAGCAGAGATCCTAAATACCTACAATTGAAGAGAAAACAGTGCATTCAGGTGATGAATTCAAGCTAATAGCTCCCTCTGCTGACCACTGTATTCAATCCTGTTAATTCTCAGATGTTATTTTTTTTTCTTTTTTCTAGTAGAATTTTATCTTTTAACATTAACTATATTGGATATGTCAGCAGCTAGGACTAGAAATCACTTCTTATCCAGTCATCTTCATTGAGAAGGTGTTTG
>NW_007763637.1:0-6286 GCF_000696425.1 Galeopterus variegatus
TTTTTACATAGGTTAAATATTTATTGGACATATTTTCTTCATTCTTTATTCTAAAATAGTTTCAAAATTAACTACACAAAATTTATATATATATATATATATATTTGTCTTTTGTCTTTTTTCCATGTCCGGCAACGGATCGCAACCCTCAGTGTTGCCCCCGTACCGGACAGGGGACCGGCAACGGGATTGCAACCCTCGGTGTTGCTTCTGCGCCTCGCTCAGCCAGTGAGCGGGAACCGGTCTGTATGTGGGATCCGAACCCACCGGGCCAGCCCAAAATTTATATATTTTAAACATGAACATTTGTTTAGTTAGTGTGACTAATAAGACTTTTATACAATTATGTTCTTGAAGCTCTCATCTTGACTTTCTGAGATTTAATATTTACATTGAACATTGAATCAAGGATCAAACAGAATAATAAGAATGCATACAATGTGTGTACTTCTGAGAATATCTTATAGGAATTTGTATGCATTCATTTCAGCAAATGTATGGAGTGGAGCATCTACCACTTATCTGGCAGTATCCTGGGTACATTGATAAATACACAGACAAACTTCTTTCTTTTCGTGGAACTCACATTCCAGTGCCTCATTCTGAGTCATCATGTTTATTACAAATTGAAATTCAACAGGTGAATGTTCTCTCTCCTGAAGCTCCAGATGTTATCTGACATCATGATAAACTAACTATAAATGATTTTTATAGTACACTTAATAATATAAAGAGAAAATTGAAATGAATCTGCTCAGAGTTAAAGAAATATGAGCCAGCCAATATGGTGCAATTAAAAACTACAAGCTCTTCAGTATGTCTGGATTAGGGAATAGGTATTTCTTGGATTTACCTCACTCCCAATACTCAATCTATCAATTCTCTTTCACATTGCCACATTTGGCTACTCCCCATCTCATGTTGTACTGTTTTAATTTTAGCTTTTATCTCTTACCATGGTTATTACAAAAGACTAATTGGTATTCCTCTCTCAAATTTTTCTTCTTTCGGAATGATTTTCTAATGTGTAAACTGCATCCATTCAACAGACTCTCAGTGTCTACAGAATAGGATCAAAAGTCTTTTTAGAGACAGTCCAGATCTTCCACGACTTCCAAATCCATTTCTTGCAACCAGGCTAAATCTGTTCTGCAATCTAGATATACTGAAGAGGTTATAATTCCAAATACACCACATTGGCTGGCTCGTGTTTCTTTAACTCTGTGCAGATTCAGCTCTACTTTCTTTCTTTATCTTCTCTTGTTTCCTTGACCATCTAAGGAGATCTAGCCACTGGCATCTTTGAACTCCCACAGTGCCAAGTATACACCTTAGGTCTGTCTCTCCTACTAGAGTGTGTTTTGTTGAGGGAGGTCAGGTGCCTGGGATAGGGTATGAACATCATACATGTTTATTTGTTTAATGAAGCAGTGAAGAATGAAAAGAAAAACAAGTAAGGAGGTGATGGTATCATCACCGTCCCCTCCACTTTTGCTATTCCTTTCCCTATCCCTCTTCATCCTCTTTCCCTCTGTCTTTCTCCCCAAGAACTCAGGAACTGTAGACCCAGAACCCTAGAGCAGACAGGAACCTTGGGCTGCCTCTCTGGAGTTTGGATCTCACCCCTTTTACTTCATCCTCCCATCAGAAGGGACTTGTGTTATATCATATTACTTAAGGCCTTGCTCAGTAGTTCACAAATCTGAAGAGCAGCTTTTAAGAGATGAGTGGGCCTAAGGCCATAATAAAGAGCCATAAGAAGATGGTTGAGCACACCGATTCTGAACTTGAGGCCAACCTGCTTCTGTCACTTAGTAACTGTGTTAACCTTGGGCTAGGTATTTATCTTCTCTGAGCTTCAGTTGCCTCACCAGTAAAACTGGAATAACACAGCCCTACCACACAGGGCTGTTGTGAGGATTAGAGACAGTGTATATAAATCATCCATCTTATAATAGGAAAACAACAAAAAAGTTGTTGAGTGCTTTTAATAGGAAAACAACAAAAAAGGAAAAAGACTAAGAAAAATATAGAAAGCATTTTTACTTGTAACTAGGGCCCTCAGACCTCCACAAATGCCATAACCTCTGTCTCCCATTCATCTTTCACCCATAACCAGATGAATCAAGGATAAATGTTAGATATTAAGTTTAGATTTAAGCTATATATTTCAGGTTTAAAAAAATTATTGTTTTTTTCATTGTATGTGATTATGGGATAGAGTTTGTTGTTTCAATACATGCATATATTGCATAATGATCTAATCAGAATACATAGAATTTTATACTTGGAATTGACCTTATATAAAATTATCTTTCTATCCAGTATGGGAACAACTTTTAAAAAATTCCCCAAAAGTAGATTATCCAGGTTTTGGTTGGACATCTCCAATAATAGGGAATTCGCTGTCTTACAAAGCAGTCCTTAATATTGTTAACAGGCTCTGCCATGATTCATTCCTAGGACCACAGAGTTTTCTCACCAGATTACTGGACATGGAGAGATTATTGTGTGAAATTGTAAAAGCTGTTTCTTTAGATTGGTAACAGAAGCTTGAATGGTTAGACACATGAAAGAATGACTCTTCCAAAGAAATGGACTTGTGGACCATCATTTTTACAGGATTTGGATTTTGAGCGGTGTTTTGAATTCGTCCTGTCCCAATCTCCTTAACAAGAAGATGAGACTCCCTCTTCATCAGCTCTACAGTCTCCTTCAGGATATAACTCTCCCCATTCTCTCATGTGCTTTGTTTGTTTTACTCGAGCAGCAGACATCTAACTTACTATTACAATTATTTATGAAAAGTATATTTCTTCCAATGTGATTCTTTAAAGATAAGAATTGCAGTTTGTTCACTACAGCATCTAACATATTCATATATTCAAATTCTTGTGAAAAATTAAAATGGTAGATGTTTCTAGTTTTTTGGTGTTTTGATTTTTGGTTCTTCCAAAGTACCAAAACAGTTACAAATATTTTATACATAGACATTCATTTATGTTAGCTGTGAGACTCCACATCGTGGAAAATCAGTATGCCTAATGGAAATATTTCGAGGTGAAAAAATTCAAATTCATAATCATTTTGAGCCATGAGCTCGAATCTTTAAAATTACATAATCAGGTAGTATAATCTAACAATAGGATTATAACATTTCCTGACTTTAAGCCTTTGCTTGCTAATGATGAGAAGTACTTGACTCTCTCTTAACAATGTAAATAAAGTTATTGGAATCATAATTTACGATATCAGTTGTTGGTGTTTCCTCAGTTGTCATCATCAGGGCTTTGTCTGACTGAATGGATGTCTTTGTGCTACACTTGGTTTATGTGGTTTTAGTTCCCTTGTGTTTCTTTCTGCCTGGTGATATATAAGATAACAGATGTTTGTGAAGAAAGAGAAATCTTCCTCCCCAAGGACACTGATATTATCATTTTATTTTAACCCTTTATAAGTGTAGTTCTGTGTCACAGTTATATGACTAGGGCTGAACTATTACTCACTTCTCACCTGAACATTCTCAGGGGCTCCTTTTCTCCATGATGAGAACATCTGTGGATCAATGTGGTAGATTCTTCTCCGGGCCACGGAAGTAGAGGACACAGCCCATAGGCACATAAGACCGCTGGTCAGACTCTTGAGTCATAACCCTAGACTTGATTGTAGGATGCAAAATAAATTCAATGTATTCTATAAAAAATAGTAACAAATTCTTAAAAATTTTCATAGAGTTACAATGTAACTTTCTATTAACTTATTAAGTATAAATCTCCAACTTACTCTTTGTTATTCTAAGTATTGTAAAAATGTCATTAACTAGGTCGTGGGCAAAATCCCCCAATGTCCTTTACAATTCAGCTCTCCAAGCTCTGGAAAATGTACCCACTTATTGTCATCCACTTGGACCCTGAAGGTTGGTACCAGGGATAAACTTTTATTTTTTCCATAATGTTTTTTAGAGTTGTTTTTTACACTAATCTTTATCACTCATTTTTGATACTTAAAATTTACTCACTGTTACTGACCAGGATCATTATATTGAATTACGGCATGAATGTGTGATATTTCTGCAGATGATTTCTCCAATGATAAACAGGAGGGAGATTCATGGGTGTTCTTTCTCACACTAAAACTGGAGTAAGATCCACTGTAGCATTGTAAATACTTGAAGGGAACTGAATCAGTTCCCATAGGGAGAGAAAATCCTGCAGGTCAGATAGAACTTAAAAGTAATAGAAGGAAATCTAACCAGGTAGGTGGAACATAGTATCTAGGGAATTCAGTGTTAGGCAATAGGCGAGTGACAAAGAAAAAAGTGATAAAAGAAGAAATAACTAAACAGACATCTATTTTTGGTTTATTTTTTCAATGAGAATCATATCCACTAGTAACAACATCCCCTTTGATATTCCTTGGGGGAACTATACCACCCATACTCCCAATTCAAGAAGGTGCTGGGAGCTAACCATTCTCCCGACTTCAAGAGTGGACGTGAGACCCAGGCTTGGCCAACAGAAGTGCTATGCATACCTAGGGAAGTTGATCAATTCAGAATTGGTCCTGTGATCCTGGTCAGGCCAATAAGAGTATCATGGATTTTGGTACAAAATATTTTTGTTTGGTTTGCTAAATTGATGGGTTACAAGATTTTGGCACATTGTGGAAAGATTCTGCCAACACAGAATAAGAAAGAGGCAAAAGCAAAAAAGGGAGGAAGGAAGGAAGAAAAGAGTTCAGACGAAATCCTCTAAATATTGGGCACTAGCAAGTCAAAAGTCAAATTCATTCCTTCTATTTAGATATTTAGCCAATAATTTTCTTTCTTTCTTTCTTTCTTTTTAAATTTATGCCAAATGCAACTAAGAATTCTGTCTTATTCACTATCTTATTCACTAGTTTTACAAACAAGTGGATGGCAGACAAATCTGGAATCAGCCAATATTTAGAGACCTGGCCAGCAGAAGTTGGAATAACAAACACCTTTCAGCAGAGGTCACTGACACAGGGGCAGGAGGGTTAAGTTTGTTAATAGGAAGTGAAAAAAGCAAAGCAGGTTCAAGTCTGGAAAGACTTGGGATATGGTTCTTTGCAATAAAGAATCATCCAGTAATGATAACAGAGTCATAACTGGAGCCAAGATCAAAGATTTTTCTAAGGAACAAGAAAGAGCCCTACTTACCAGAAATGAAGTTGGAATTGTAGTGAACGAAACAAGGAGCAAAAACATTTGATTGTTGAGGTAGGGTTCCTTTTAGACAGGGTTAGGTTGTTCCCAGAGCATAGCTTGAAATCAAGTGCACAGTTGGGGGTAAAATACCTCTTGCTTTTGCAAAAGCAGAAATTTAGGATCAGAGAGTAGGGAAGCAGGGGAGTTGATAACAGAGTATATGGAACAAGAGGTTGGAAGGTAGAGAAGTAGGGAACATAAATGTACTACTGCATAGTGCCGTGGGTCAGGGTCAGCTTATGCACTAGGCACAGTAGGTTTATAACCAACAATACTTTTAGGGGCCCACAAAAATTTTAATTTCTTTTAAAATCAGAAAAAAGTTAACTTTAGGTTGAAAAATTATTTTAATATATTTATTTTTATACCAATATATTCACAAAATGTAATTTTGTTACTCTATAAATATATAAATATATATACAAGGTTACTTCAAAATGCCCATGAAAAAATAGAATTAAATGATATTATGAATCTTTCCATGAACTTTTTGAAGATCCCTAGTGTGTGTGTGTACATATATATATATGTATTTTTTTTTCACTTTATGTAGAAAGAGACTCCACAGGGACATAAGAGCTGAGTGCCCACAAAAGTCATAATGCTGCTCTGCCTTGGAATTGTGACAGAGTCTGTGCATATTAGCACCAAAGCTATTTACAACTACCTTTTCCCTGATTTCCTCTACTAGAATGACTAAAAAACTAGGAGATTCACCTTCCTAGATTCTCTTGCAGTTAGGAGTGGCATGTGTCCAGCTCCAACTAATGGGATAGAAAAAAACTCACTAAGTAGTACATCTGGAAAAGTATTTTAAAAGAGAAAAACATAGTTCTGTTCCCTTTGCTTAGGAAAATACCTGACCCTTAGTAAGTACTTAATAAATGATAGCTAATAATAATAATAACAGTAATTTTGCTGTTGAAAAGATCACCAAACATAGAACAAAGTAATGACTGCTAACATTAATTTTTCATTCCTCACTATTCCTTAGATTCAAAAACTATTGGCTGGCATGGAAACCATAATGGTCAGATAAATCTTCCTTAATGATAG
>NW_007763638.1:0-584 GCF_000696425.1 Galeopterus variegatus
TAAGTAAATAAAGTTTTGACAAGATAGATGCTGACTTTCTATGCTCTGAATTTAATTTTTGATATCTGTCTTGAGTAGAGAGCAAGATGGAAGCTTTACTAAGACACCTGTTTTTCTGAGGTTTAGATGTCCTAGGCTCTAGACTTTTGGCTACCACATAATTGTGGGCAAACCACCTCACCTTCTTAGATCCATTTTCCTCATCTACTAAACAGGGATTCATAATATCTGGCATGTCTACCTCATAGGATTGTCATGGTCTTTAAGTGAAATGTATGTGCAAGCTCACTGTAAACTGTAAAGTGCTAAGCCAAATGTAAGACACTATTGTTGATAGCGCAGTTTTGCTTTCTTTTTACATCAGATGCAAATCTGAAGGGAAGGCCATGATCCTGGTAGAGGATAGTGCAGCCTGGTGTCTGGGTTAATGGTGTGATGTGGGGGGCTGACTCCCAAGTGCCCAGGGTGTCAATGATGGTGGTGGCACATTCTATCCTCACTTCAGTCTTAGGACCAGAATTGGGAGCTATTTTCAGGGAAGCTACTCTCTCTTGAATTTGATGGTCATACTTTTAAAGTAAATA
>NW_007763638.1:6042-6725 GCF_000696425.1 Galeopterus variegatus
ATTGGCAATGACTTTCTATTCGTTGGGATGCAAAAAACCCGGGAAATATTCTGATTGTCTATGGTACTGATGAGGGCATCAATACTCTATGAACATTCTCTTTTTATGATGTAGATGATAGCTAATGTTACTCAGCACCTAACACGTACTTGATACTAAGCAGTTGATACCAGTGCACTCATTCACACCTCACAGCATCCCTAGCAGGCATTTAAAGAGAAGGAAACAGAGGCACAAAGAGGGANAAAACCTTTCAAAATAGTCTTTTATACAAATCCTGGGGTTTCCATTCTTTTAAAAAACTCAGTGGTTACAAAACCTTAAATAGTTGTAACTCCTTGAAGACCACAAGGGTAACTTCTGACAGTGCACAGGAAGACAGCACTGACCTGATAGGAAATTTCAACAGGATTAAAAACCATCTCATATGGGGGTGCAGATTTTAGAGGCAGAAATGGAAATGGTGTTTTTTTTATTCATTTATAAGAAAGAAAGGCAGCCTCTGTAAATGTCTGGTATTTTAGTGGGAAAAATATGTATGAGAATACTTCAAAAAGTTCATAGAAAGATTCATTTTTTTTCTTTTTTCTTTTTATTGAAACATAATTGATTGTACATATCTGTAGGGTACAGAGCTGAATATCAATACCTGTGTATAATATGTGATGCTCAAATCAGGATAA
>NW_007763639.1:0-454 GCF_000696425.1 Galeopterus variegatus
AGTTCCACTCCAGGTACAGGCAATCGCTCCCTCTCCTGAACCCTCGAAGCACTTTATGCACTCTGCTTTTTTTTTTTAAGAGAAATGGACACATTGAATGCAATTACTTGATTACATATTTTTCTCTTCCAGTAGTAAAAGGTTTTTCTAAGGCAGACACCATTTATTTATGTCTATGTCCCTAGCATCTACTAAAATTATAGAAGGATGATACTACTAGTCACCAAAGCAAAATAGCTAAAAAGCTGGCTCTGGAGCTGGGCTACTATGGTTTGAATCCCAGCTCTGCTATTTGCTAGCCAAGGGACTTATGGTCAATTTACCTAACTTCTCCACCTTCATTTTCCTATCCTGTAAAATGGTGATGTTAACAGTAGAGGTTAGCAGTATCTACCTTATAGCAGTTGTGAGGGGTTTAATAAATATATGTAAAACACTTAGAACTGTGCTTTGT
>NW_007763639.1:5831-6286 GCF_000696425.1 Galeopterus variegatus
CATCCTCCTGTGGAAGCATAGGCAGCATGTCTGGTGTGCTGGGAGCCCACAAGACTGGCGTTCTTGTCTGTTCTATTCACCGATGTGACCTAAGCCCCTACAATTGTGCCTGGGACACAGTAGGGGCTCAATAAATGAATTTTTGAAAGAATGAATAAATGGGTAGATTTTAGAAAAACACATCATGTTTCCTTGCACATACTGCCTGGAATGTTCCTTCCTCTCTTACTGCCTCCCAAGGCAAAAGTCCCATTTATATTCCAGGGATCAGAACATTGTCACCTCCTCTCTGGTATAGTTCCACTCCAGGTACAGGCAATCGCTCCCTCTCCTGAACCCTCGAAGCACTTTATGCACTCTGCTTTTTTTTTTAAGAGAAATGGACACATTGAATTGCAATTACTTGATTACATATTTTTCTCTTCCAGTAGTAAAAGGTTTTTCTAAGGCAGACA
>NW_007763640.1:0-323 GCF_000696425.1 Galeopterus variegatus
CAGAAAGACGTCCCTTGTGTCAGGTTCAGCAAAGTTGAAAGGGGCTGAGGGCTGATCACAGTGACATCTGGAGGAGGAAGGCTGAGAGATGCTCAGGAGGAGGAGCACACAGGGTGACTGTGTCCCTGGACATCGTGGCACAGTGATGAGGCTGAGGGTTGTTGTTGGCTTGAGCTGGTGGGTTTCGTCATCATCCAGTGTCATGCAGGAAGCAAAAGAGAGCAGCAAGTGAATAATTGTGGGGTCCAGGAGGTTGACCCTCCTTCAGGCCTGGGGCACTGGAGGACTGGGCTTTTGTTGTGCTGGGCAGTGATGTTCAGCCT
>NW_007763640.1:3338-4289 GCF_000696425.1 Galeopterus variegatus
TCTTCCTGGCCTTTGCTAACCATTACTCTACTACCTACTTCTATGAGAACCACTTTATTTTTTTTTACTTTTTTTTTTTAGGTTCTACATGAATGAAACCATGCACTATTTGCCTTTCTGTTAGGTAAGTTTTATAATAACAAAAAATTGAGCAGATAATAAAGTTATCATACGCTCCCTTTGCCCACAAAAGATCCTCATTGTTATTGTTGTACCTAATTCTGATGCATTTGTTACAATTTATTATTCAATATTTACACATTGTAATTAAATCCCGTAATTTATATATTTTTTTGTTGTTGTTGTGCATCTTTTTTTTCTTTAACAAATGTTTAATGTCTTGTATTCAACCTTACAATCTCAGACAGCATAGTTTCACTGTTAACAATTTCCTCCGCTTCACCTATAAATTCCTTCCTGCTATCCCTGGAATTCCTGAAAACCACTGATCTTCTGTAGAATGTCATATAGTTTGAATCATAGACTAGTAGCTTCTTCCGACTGAACTGTTTTACGTAGCAATATACATTTGAGACTGTTACGTGTTTTTCCATTGTTTCAGCACCTGGATTTGAACATCCCAGCCTCCAGAACTGTGAGAAATAAAAATCTGCTGTTTAAACCACCCAGTCTGTAGTATTTGGTTGTAGCAGCCTGAACTGACTAAGGCATGTGGTTCAAGAGAGGACCCACAAGTGGCAGCATCAGGATTTGAGCTGTATTGAAGGGAGGTTTTCCCCAGCAGCAGTCTCGCCTTGGGTAAAAAAAAATGTTGTAATACCCACCAAGGTGAACTTGTTAGTCTGGAGATCCCCCTGATTCCAGCTTCCTGCTGGCAATGAGGATTGGGGTGTGGTATAAGGGATTATTTTGCAGGTAAAGAACTATGACCATACGCTGTAGCCCCAGCGCAGCTGTGTTCCCTGTAGGTGGTGTGGGTTTGTGTGCATG
>NW_007763640.1:5991-6286 GCF_000696425.1 Galeopterus variegatus
GATACATCCTCCTGAAAAGCTCATGCATTTTCCTCATGTGTCCTCTGCACTTGCTTTTGGCATCTTGAACTGGATGACAGTTTCCCATCTGTTTCTCTAAATTAATCAAGAAACAGAAGACCTTTTCCAGCAACACACACAATCACCTGATTTTCAGTGCTTTTGTAATTGCAGGTTGGCTCAAGAGTGAGAAAAAATGTATTCCGCAATCACTCATTTGGCGAGAAAAAATCTAGGTGATAAGAAAAGTGGAGCTGTCTTGCTGACTTTAGTCTGAACAGCCTCCCTGATTCTG
>NW_007763641.1:0-315 GCF_000696425.1 Galeopterus variegatus
TGAGACAATAATTGTACATGTGTATGGGGTACTGTGTGATATTTCAATACATGTGTACAATGTGTAATGATCTTAATTCAGTCAGTCAATATATCCATTACCTCAAACATTTATCATTTCTTTGTATTGGGAACATTCAAAATCTTCTTTTGTAGCTCATTGAAAGTATATACAATAAGTTGTTACTTACAGTCACCCTACAGTGCTATATAGAGCACTATATCTTATCCATCCTTTCTAGCTATAATTTTGCATGTTAGTCAACCTCTTCCTAGTCTCTCTCCCCACTCCCCTTTCCTGCATCTGGTAATCACT
>NW_007763641.1:5965-6260 GCF_000696425.1 Galeopterus variegatus
CACTTGCAAGGGATCTTACAGTCTGTCAGAAGGTTCTTAAATATATCAAAGAATCATTAAGGTCTTTGAGCAGGTTTCAAAGGATATGCTTAGAAGTGATAAGGCTGTTATAGGCATATGGTTTTTTCATTCGTTCACTAAATATTTACTTTGGTTGCTTCCTATGAACAAAGTATCATGGTAGAGGTAATCAGATGTCTTAAGGTATACTCGCTCTCCTAAGCAGTTTCGTTGTGAATTGTAAGAAAGTGTGTCAGGAGGCAGAAAACACACCAGTGATTTTTTTAACAGAGAA
>NW_007763641.1:11813-12283 GCF_000696425.1 Galeopterus variegatus
GTGTATGAAATAATGTCTCTACAACAATGTTGTAACATGTATCGGAATTTCATTTTTTTTTAACAGACTTTATTCTTTAGAGCAGGTCTAGGTTCACAGCAAAACTGAGCAGAAAGTACAGAGTTCCCATGTACTCTCTGTCCCGATCCATGCATAGCCTTTTTCACTATTAACACTGTGCAGCAGAGTAGTATGTTTGTTACAGTCTGTGAACCTATACTGATACATCATTATCACCAAAGTGATAAATTACATTAGGGTTACTCTTGGTGTTACACATTCTGTGAGTTTTGACAAGTGTATCCATCATTATAGTATCATACAGAATAGTTTCAGTGTTCTAAAAATCCCCTGTGCTATGCCTAGCTTTTTCATCCCTCCATCTCCTAACTCCTGGTAACCACTGATCTTTTACTATCTCCATAGTTTTGCCTTTAACAGAATGTCATATAGTTGGAATCATACAGTAT
>NW_007763641.1:17888-18098 GCF_000696425.1 Galeopterus variegatus
TAAGAGAGGAGCTCTTATGCATGCCATTTAGGTTCTAGCTTTGAAATGATGACTTTCAAACATTCATGTAGTCAGGTTAATTACATTGAAGCCTTAAAAGGTAGCTAGCCTAATTATTTATAAAGCACTATCTGCTTGAACACTGAAATCGTCTATGGCTTAGTAATTCTGTTTTCAGTGGTTGGTCCACTCTGAAGCAAATTGATAAAG
>NW_007763642.1:0-547 GCF_000696425.1 Galeopterus variegatus
AACATTTTATTTAAGCTTTAAAAGTATAACTGTACAATTTATTCACCAATTATTTGACCTAAAGTCAAAGCACTTTCTCTAGATAATACTGAGAGATTAAATTAACTAATTATAACAAGTACAATTGATGTAAACAATAGTCAGAAGAACACAACTAACTCTTGGTAAGCACACAACTCAATTGGTGAAAGCAAATGTATGCAGACATAGGGAGAAGGCTACCAGCCACAAGTGCCCAATGTGCCCTGGGCATCTATGAATATTCAGAGAAAGATTGGAACCCATAGTTAATCCCAGTTGATTAAAAAAACATTCTAATAGAGCTTTTACTAAATTATTTAAAATATATAGTTTAGTGCCAACGTGGCCTTTCACAGGTTATTCTTATGAAGTGTCTATTCCATATGGTAATTTTCTACATATTTTTAGAGCTCTAAAATAAATTGAGTACTCAGAAGAACACTGCAGAAAATAAACTTTAATTCAGAATGAGTCATTCTGGTCCACTTAATGTTCAACATACATTACAAAGTGTGAAAAACATAAG
>NW_007763642.1:5962-6285 GCF_000696425.1 Galeopterus variegatus
TATTTATAATGATAAATTGTTGATTCACAAAGAGAGCTGAAAAATCCCCTTGTGTGAGTATTTTGCAGACATTGACTACAAGTTTTAAATGAAACAAAACAGCGGGTTGTTTTAAGCATATAGAAATATTTCACAATCACTGTTAATAAATGTTTATTGAAGTTGTTTAATTTCAATAGACTCCTTAAAATGTTATATGATCACTGTCATTGGAGGCTTATAAATGTGCTGCTTGTCTATTCTATGAGTAAAAATAAAACATCCCGGCTATTTATCAGTGACCTGATTAGACAGGCTCTAAAATTCTTGTAATTATGTTTAGA
>NW_007763643.1:0-470 GCF_000696425.1 Galeopterus variegatus
AATAGGTTACTTTAAGCTAATGACAACTTAACTGTGATTGCAAAAATAACAATCACTTCACACTTTTTACTTTTTCTCCACCTTCCTGCAATTTGGAATTTTTGATTTCATATTTACATATTTTTATATTGCATATCTCTGAAAAAATTAATACAGATATCATTATTTTTAATCATTCTGTTTTTTAACCTTCAAACTAAAGACATAAGTAATTTCCATACCACTGTTACACTATTAGAATGTTCTGAATTTTTTTGTGTACTTACTTTTAAAAGTGAACTTTATACCTTCAGAGGTTTTCATGTTACTCATTAACATTCTTTTTCCAGCATGAAAAATTCCCTTTAGCATTTCTCATATGACACTTCTGGTAGTGATAAATTTCCTTAGCTTTTGTTCATCTGGGAAGGTCTTCATCTCTCCTCATTTCTGAAGGGCAGCTTTTTCAGGTACAAAATTCTTGAATACAA
>NW_007763643.1:3444-4364 GCF_000696425.1 Galeopterus variegatus
TTCCTAACCTCTTTGTTCCTAGCTGGAACAGTAACCTGACAGTTTTTACTCATGCTTGGATGCAAGCAGAATTCTTCTGGATCCATACCTATCACCAAGCCAGCCAACCCAGGGCCAGGTCAGTGGCCTAATGCAGGGTTGAGAAGATTGACTGATTAATGCTTAGGACTGTATTAGATATGGCATAAAGGGATCCTCCAGATCTTGAGATTCCTTCCCTTTTGAATACAAGAACAAAAATTTGATCTTGCTCAGACAAGAAAGGGAGTCCATATTTCGGCCTTAAGATACCTAGAACCATGGCATCTGGGTCCCTACTGACTGTCCACTTCCTTTGAACGTAAGCCTGGTCTGGTGACCTCCTGCTGCCCCTTTGTTGCAAGAAAACGTGCTTCAGCAATTGCACACCCTGCTCATTTGGGTGCAGAGTCCAGCAGAAGGCCTTGCAGTTCACAAACAGCACTCTACTTGGAAAGGCTGCTGAACATGACCATCTTCTGCTACTTAACTTCCTCTTGGAGGTTGTACCCCCAGTGCCAGCATGTCATCAAAGCATTCTTTCAACAAAAGATCGATCTCATCAAAGCATTCATCCACCAAAAAAAGGGATTTTTATCCTAGCTTCTGGGAGAGTATAACTTTTGCTAGTCAGTTTCTTTTGGGGCAGATGGGTTGCCTATAGAAATGTCTTCTATTACAATCCAGGCGGGGCTTTGTGATGAAAGGTTCCAAGCTGTGACAGTACATTTTGAGATTGCCTCTATTACCTTGATTTTTTCCTGGTATGCTCTGATCCCACCTTGAAGAACTGTCTAAATGCAGTGGTTTTCAAGGCTGGCTGTACATTTGGATCATGGAAGGAGCTTACAAAATGCACTTGCTCTACCATAAACACGATTAGGGTTTTTCTGCCCGTGTAT
>NW_007763643.1:5443-6285 GCF_000696425.1 Galeopterus variegatus
CATTGATTTATATGGGAGAACTAATAGGCATATAGCTTTTGTGAAATAAGTCAAGGGCTCTGACATATACATGATTTACTGCAAAGGACAGATGGGACAGTGTATCTTTCTCACCATGCATGTTGAAGGCCAAGTAATGTGAAGGAAATCACAAATTACCTGATGGTTTTGATCATGCTGAGGCCCATTTCAACACAGCAGTGGGCATGGTCCTGGCGGGGCTCAGGAAGTCCAGAAACGCAGTAGTAGCAGTCCCCCAGGATTTTAATGCGAAGACAGTGATGCTCCTGGGAGGAACAAAGTGGGAGGGAAGAAACTGTGTCAGCAGGAGTATCAGTTCCTCAGAAAGGCTTGGGAAAGAGGCAAGTGGGGTGAGGCTGTCTGCACCTTGGTGTTAGGAGGACCTGCCTCTGAAATGTATTAGACTATCTCCCTAGAAAATTAAGGGTGCACCCTACATGGGGATTTGAAAAGCCCAAAGATGAAGTGAAATCATGGAAAATACTGGATTTTGAGCTAAATATACACATGGACATACCCAAGCTGTGCCGTACACTAGCTCTATGACCTGGACACCCATCACTCAGATGGGCCCGGCAAAGAATTTCAAAGGGTTTCCATATGAATCCAATCTCCAATGATGTCTTTCTTCTCTGCATTAACAGCTTTTTGCAGTCCTTAGCTCAACAATAAGCCCTTAAAAATATAAATCACTTATAAATTCCTATTATTTTAACTTTGTTTCAACTAGGATATTGGCACATTAAGAAGATGGACTATGTCTTATACATCATTTTCTTTATTAATTAGTTCTTACACTTGTGCACTGAAAAAAAAAACAA
>NW_007763644.1:0-205 GCF_000696425.1 Galeopterus variegatus
TTATGATTTCAATGATGATGAAGTAGTTTTAGAAGTTAAAAGGACTTAAGTGTATTGTAGACCTAGGGCTAGGGTCTGGAGCTCACAAACCCCTTGAACCCGTTCACAAATGCTTCACACGCAGGTCTATGAGCTAGGTGACTGGACAAAACAGTCCTTGGAGCCTTGGTTGAGGAAGGAATAGTCTTTATTCGGCACACACAAC
>NW_007763644.1:5918-6285 GCF_000696425.1 Galeopterus variegatus
TGAAAGGAACAGGGAAATTATAAGGAATAGAACACTGAGGTAAAGTTATCATGAATTGTCAAACCATGAGTTCAGGAGAAGTAAGAAATAAATATTTTGTCAAACTATTAAAAGAGAGTGAGTTACTCATTTTGTAGTTGTTCTCTGAGAACAATGGTGAATTTATGATTTCAATGATGATGAAGTAGTTTTAGAAGTTAAAAGGACTTAAGTGTATTGTAGATCTAGGGCTAGGGTCTGGAGCTCACAAGCCCCTTGAACCCGTTCACAAATGCTTCACATGCAGGTCTATGAGCTAGGTAACCTGACAAAACAGTCCTTGGAGCCTTGGTTGAGGAAGGAATAGTCTTTATTCGGCACACACAAC
>NW_007763645.1:0-989 GCF_000696425.1 Galeopterus variegatus
ACACCGTCCTCCAGGATAATTCTCCCTGCTTCCAACCACTCTGCTTTCTGCTGCAAATCTCAATCAGTCTGCAGAGTAGTGATCAATAGCCAGGCTCCAGTCAGCAGAAAAGTGGCCCCCGGGCACCACATGATCAAGGATAGAAATATTACCTCCTTCTTCCAAGGGCTTTCAGCTCCTGTACCTGCTCAGAATCCTGTCGCAGACTACGCCAATTGTGGTATAATCCAGCCGACGACGCCAGTCGTGGCGGTCTGCTGTGGCTAATGTCAGAAATCCTGCTCACATCGCCAAGTGTAGTGCTCTTATCCTGTTTGTGATGCCAATTGTAAAGCTAGGTGACCATGCCAGTTGTCGGGCTCTTTTACCTGCCAGTAATCCAGCACTGACTGGGCTGATTGTTGCACTGGAGTTCCCAGACCCCTCAAGCCCATTCACAGACTGGCTCACAAACCCTTCACATGCGAGGCTGGGTTCCCAGACCCCTCACATGCCAGGATGGGTCACCAGACCCCTTCACACAGGTCTATGAGCTAGGTAACCGGCCACACGGTCCTTGGAGACATAGGTTGTAAAGCATGGCCATGCAGGATGGACGCCCGAGTTGGAGGCCCGCCTGCCTGCTTCACTAAAAACTACCCCCCTCTCTCTCTCCTCTCCTCCCCCCGCCCCAAGAACACAAGAATAGAAACAAAACCAAAAAGATACATTGGCGCGCATGCGCACTAACTCCACACAAGCACACAATTCGGTTATGATGGATGTGTTAAAACCACACCCAACGGGACCCTAGGCGAGGGCCCTGACCAAACTATTCTATTTTCCCAACAATTCCAAAGACAGTTTCTTACTTTTCTTCCTGATCTTCCCTATGGACCTGGTCATAGATCTGAAGTGTGGGTCCTCATGAATTTCTCGGACTTGTTAGATGCTTCTCTCTTGCTTTGGAGCCAGTTTTTTTTTTTTTTTCTTTTCTTTCCTGCTCCTAA
>NW_007763645.1:6059-6285 GCF_000696425.1 Galeopterus variegatus
AAATCTGATGATGCTACTGCCTTACTTGAAAATCTGTGAGTGGTTCTCTGCTGTCTATAGCATTTCTCAGACATTTTTAGCTCCAGCCCACCTGAAGACTACGACTCATTCTCATTAGCACAGTAAATTAGCAGTGTGGCAAAGATTCTGTGAAAAAAGTCACGAGGGGTGGGGGCAGAATCAGCATCCCCAGGGCGGGCAGAAACTTACATTATTTAGACAATTT
>NW_007763646.1:0-1660 GCF_000696425.1 Galeopterus variegatus
GGGAGGGGGTGTCTATTTTATTTACTGCTATATCCCAAGGGCTTAGAACAGTGCCTGGCATGTGGTAGAAGCTCAGTAAATTATTTGCTACAGAAAGGAATGAAATCACTTGCTACAACTGTTGGACATGCAGTGTGTGTAATTCCTAATGTCACTTTTTGGCTCTAAAATTCTGTGTTTCCAGATGCTTAGTATATCGTTTATGCTTCCTGAATGCCTGGCTGGTTGATTAAATAAATGGATGAATCAAATGTTACATTACAATGATGGAAACTAATGTCCTTGTTTTATTCAATAGCCTACTCTCTCCCTTAGCTGTTCCACAGACCCGGCTGGCCAGAGGAAAGCAGCATGAAGAACAGGCATAAATATTCTCTACTCTTATTTCTCCATCATTCAGCCAATTTTTAAAATAGCATTTAATAACCATTGCATAAAGATGTCACTGCGTCAGCACTATTCCCAAGCAGCTGGGAGACGGTGAAGCCCCCTTGTCTTTCTGTGGTGATCCACCCCAGGGGCCACAGAGGGGGCTTCCTGGGCCAGCTCACCTACTTCAATTGTAACCCAGGTCCCTGGATAGGGTATTCTGCTAAATACACCCCCTCTCCCTCACAAGCCTCTCCTATAGTAACGCTTTTGCTACACAAGCCAGACAATTAGAGGTAATTGGGATAATCGGCATTTATTATGGCAATTTGCATTTCTACAACATGCAGCACAGAACTTACTACCCAGCTTGGGAATGTGCTTTTTGGATTTGGGCTGAATTCAGCTCTCATTTTAATGCACATTTCAGAACTCACAGAATTTGCCCCTTTTATGCTCATGGGAGGTCTTTAAAATGGAATTAGGTGTGAGTCTTACCAGCCAGTCAAAGGGGAATATGTAAATCAGGGTCTGAGAATTAGGGAAGCATCTCTTCCATCATCAGGGGCCTGGAAGGAGTCCTAGGTCTGTGGCCAGGCCCCTGGTGACTGATTTTTCACTACATTGACCAGATGTCTGACTTAATTGGCAGAATTGTTTTGCTGTCTCAACTGAGTAACTCAAAACTCAGTCCTGTTGTTGGTAGGAACCTCAGCAAGGGAGCCCCTCTCAGGTGACTCCACACACGAGCCCACAGTGGCTTCTGAACTTGCTACTACTCCTGTTTGCAGCGACCTTCTCTGGCATGGACACTCCCTTTGTGCCCATCTTCATGGCACCAGTCTGCCCTTCTCATGAAGGAGGGCAGCGTTGCACAGTGGTTATAAATATTGGCTCTCAACTGCAGCTTCCTAGGTTTGAATCTGTTCTCCACCAATTGTTAGCTGGGTGTATTTGTCTGTTTCTGTTGCTCATAACAGAATACCTGAAACTGGGCAATTTATAAAGAAATGACATTTATTTCTTATGGTTTTAGAGGCTGGGATGTCCACAGCCCAGGAGGCACATCTGGTGAGGGCCTTCTTTTTGGTGGTGACTCTCTACGGAGATGCAGGTTTTCGCATGGTGAGAGAATAGGCCAGACAAGTGAGTTAACCTTCTCACTCGCTCTCCTCATGAAGCCATCAGAACCACACCCATGAGTACCCATTAAACCATCAACCCATTTCTCCATGAATGGATCACTCCAATTGTGAGGGCACAGTCCTCCAGATACAATCACCTCTTAAAG
>NW_007763646.1:2744-4859 GCF_000696425.1 Galeopterus variegatus
CCCCACCTTCCACCACCATATTGGGGGTTAAGTTCCAACATGAGCTTGGGGGGACATTCAAACCATAGCACTGGGTGACTGTAAGCAAGTGACTTAATCTTTTGTGCTCTTTGGTAAAGTGGAGATAATGATAGTGCCTGACTCATACAGTTGACAAAAGAATCAAATGACATATTTCATAGAAGGACCCCAGCAGAATGCCAGAGAGAAATGTTCGATGTTCTCACTAGAAGGTCCTCCCTCTAGCCACTCAATAAGCCTTCATTGTGCATCTTCACCAACCCATCTACAAGGTGCAAAGTGACAAGTGTCCCAAAGGAAGCACAGATGGAAGACTTTTTTTGGGGAATTTGAAAAAGGGAGCAATTGACCTGGTCATTGGGACATGCAGGTTTTTCAAAGGGGAAGAGGTGGCATTTGTTCTGGGCCCAGAAAGACTGATAGGATTAGGACATGCAGAGATAAGATAGAGGCCACTAGGAAGCAGGAAAGGGTGAAGTGTTCATGAAGAGAAGTTCACAGTGAAGCGCACATTTTTGCATCTGTATTTGAAATATCTCTATTTCCTGTAAAAAGACAGTGTTTGCAATATAACTGCAGTTTACTATGGAGTTATACACCAAATACAGCCTCCGCAAGACTCTTACTCTATTTTGTCACCCACTAGGCAGGTAGAACAGGGAAACATGTCATCCTCTACAATGCAGTTCCTCTGCTCTAAGACTCTGTTCATGTGATAGTCCCATCATAAACTTTGTCCACTTTGTTGAAAATATGGTGGCCAAGGTGGAGAGACCATTTCTTGGATTACTGGGGGAAATGAGGAGAGTTAGATGGTGCGGCCCACAGATCACCAGACTCTCAGGGTCCCCCAATCTGCCTGCCTAGTAGAGGGACCTGGCTTTCCTCCTTAGGGAAGATAGAGATCTTTAGCCAAGTTCACAATCAAGAAAGATTTTTTTGTTTCTGTTGGTCCCGTGGGTTCTTAGAAAACACATGTAAAATCAACTAAAACATTTGCTTCAGCTTCTTTTTTATCCAGTGTATTAGTTAGGATAAAGGCAGAGCTGCTGCAACAAAGAGTCCCAAAAGAGAGTGGATTGGATAAGACAGAAATGTATTTTACTCTCACAGAGCAGTCTAGCTGGTTCAGGCTGGTGGGGCAGCTGTGCTCAACAAAGTCATAGAGACCCAGGTTACTTCTATCTTGTAGCTCGGCTATCCTCTTGGGTATTATGTTCATCTGCATGGTTGGAGCTGTGTTGCAGGGACATTTGCTGTCCAACTCATGGGAACTAGAAAGAAAAACCAAGCATAGGAGCTTTTCTTTGAAGCAACGGATGCAGAAGTTGTGCTCATCACTGCTGCATGCTTTCCTATGGAGAACACAAGATCGCATCGTCACACCTAACCCTATGAAAGGCTGGAAATCCAGTCTCTGTCTGGTACCATGTGCCCAACCAAACCTTGGGGAAGGGATGGGGACTGTTAGCATAAGAAAGGAGTGCATTAGTGATCTTGCTCAATCTCACTGTTGGGGGAGTAGAGAAAGCTGAGAGTCACTTCATGTTGCTCTGAGCCATTACCTACCACTGTAGCCAGGACTTAGAACCCAATATGCAGAATGCAGTGGAAAGTTGTGGACTGAGCACTAAAAGGAATGTGGGTTGCTGTTTTCTGAGACCTTTGGGATTTTTGCTGCTCCTAAACTGTACCTAGTTTCATGAGGATGTCTACTGCCCAGCTCTCCCTGCCCCTCATGCATAAGGGTCACCACTGCCTGCCTGTGGAAAGACACCAATTGGCAATGAAACCTCCATTCTGGCAAAATGCCCATTCCCTGATCTAACCTGACATAATTGATACATTCATATTTATAAAGCAGTTGTCTGTGGTTTCATCTGTTCCGCATAGTCACTCTAGGGTGAAGGATGGGCAGGTTTTCTCCACATGTTATAGAAATTGAGTGAAATTAAGTGATGTATCAGTTAGAATCAGCTAGATTGTGCTTTCATACCAAACAGCCCCCAATCTTAATACCTTAACACAACAAGGGTGTCTTTCTCACCCTCATAAAATCCACTGTGGACCTGAGTGACCCTTCAAGGCAACTGC
>NW_007763646.1:5766-6285 GCF_000696425.1 Galeopterus variegatus
TGATGCTGTCACAGAGCTCGCAAGCCTGCAAGAGGGCTGAGAAGAGCTGTTTAGAAGGGAAGGAGAACTGGATATTGGTGAGCACTAGTACTGTCTATCACAAATGTTTTGCACAAGATTCCGTAGCAAACCACAGCATCTTAAGCTTTTTTCTTTTTAAGGCATGTTCTCATTTCTGATGTAACTGGAGGCTGACAGTAAAGCAAGCTCCACCTACCTTTCCCTAGGAATGACAGCAAATATTTACATTTGTGACTGATAAGAGTTATTTGGGGGAGAAAAATGCTAATCCCATACCCAGAACCTCCTTGTGGAATGCTGGGCTTTTTCCCAGAGTAGGCAGCTTACCTATATTTCAAGGCTCCAAATCCACATAATTAGGATCCCTCCTATGGATTAGGACTCTGAGAAAACCTCTTAAAATACACACATCTCTCTTGGCTTGGAGACAGAAATGTACAGCCATCGTTATCCATTCATACCTCCATATGGTGATGATATTCTTAGTGATCAGAGACC
>NW_007763647.1:0-438 GCF_000696425.1 Galeopterus variegatus
AAATGAGGAGAGAACAATAACACCTAAGTTTAATACATAAGTTAACACTCGGTGTTCCAGCTTCAAGGTCATGGTGTTCTAGATGGGAAAGGAAGCCTCTGATGGGCTGCATGTGTTGGTGGGAAATAATGCCATCCTGGAAGTGTTTTCCTATGTACTTTTCTCCTGATATGTCTTTGCTTCAAGAAAATGTATGAGACTCAATCTCTCGGCACTGCTGGGCACCACCTCCAGATTCACTTTTACTGACCACAAGCTGCCGTGGGCAAACGCTTAGTCTTTATCGTCAGAGAGACACACTTGGCTTTCCCAGCCTCTTCCTCTACCTTACACTACAATTTTATTTATTTATTTTTTCTTCATTAGAAATGCTGCTATGAAATCTGCTGTAAATGACCAATAGAATAAATACATATTTCAAAGTTGTCTAATTATAAT
>NW_007763647.1:5919-6285 GCF_000696425.1 Galeopterus variegatus
ATAAACCATTGTTATTTCTTCCTAGTGGTTATTTTCTTCCGGAAATAGTCTTTTTCCGTCTACACATGGATGCAAAGAAAAAATACACGTCTGTTATTTTTTTAAATTGGGATCATACTGTAAATAAAAACTTTGTCTCACTATTTTTATTTTAAATAATATCAATAACATTTTGCTGCGGTTCTTAAGAAAATATTTTAAGCAACTATTTCTAGTTCCATTTTTACACCATGTGTCATTTTAATATCCTCTACTTTTGTGCATTGTGTTAATTTATTTTTCCAAATATAATTAATGCTTTGTGGAACAAAATATATAAAACATAAGATCAATTTCATTAGCATAGATACATTAAAAGGTCAAAAG
>NW_007763648.1:0-394 GCF_000696425.1 Galeopterus variegatus
AAGGCTCTGTGATCGGAAGAGTTACTCAAAATTGTGACTCCAAGACTGCAGACTGTGGCTAACTGTGGTTGTAAGGTTTCCATTGCAGGCATGAATATTTCCACTGATCTCATTTGTACTCAAATGGCAGAACACAGAATAAAACTTATACAATTTTCTTGATTTTTGACAAATGAGTTTTCCTTTCACAGTTTTTTAATATAGCTTTTCTACCCTGAAAACTAAAAACTATGATGCCTTCTATAAGGGCTTTCTGCCTCACCACCAGCACCTCCTTAGATTGCTGTTTCTGAATGCAATGAACTGGAGATATAAGGAAAGGAAGGGAAGGGAAGAGAAGGGGAGGGAGAGGGGAGAGGGAAAGAAAAGGAAAGAAAGAAAAAGAAAAAAAAAA
>NW_007763648.1:6010-6285 GCF_000696425.1 Galeopterus variegatus
AAGGCTCTGTGATCGGAAGAGTTACTCAAAATTGTGACTCCAAGACTGCAGACTGTGGCTACCTGTGGTTGTAAGGTTTCCATTGCAGGCATGAATATTTCCACTGATCTCATTTGTACTCAAATGGCAGAACACAGAATAAAAGCTATACAATTTTCTTGACTTTTAACAAATGAGTTTTCCTTTCACAGTTTTTTAATATAGCTTTTCTACGCTGAAAACTAAAAACTATGATGCCTTCTATAAGGGCTTTCTGCCTCACCACCAGCACCTCC
>NW_007763649.1:0-773 GCF_000696425.1 Galeopterus variegatus
GGGCCAAACCTCAGGGCATAATGTACTTTGCTGAATGGATAAACTGCCTTCAGTGTCCCTCATTGCCTATGCAACATGTCAGTTTCCTAGCAAGACATTAATGACCCTACATGGTCATGCCCCAACCTCTTCTTCCAGCTTCTCCACAATGTTTTCCAGCATTTCCTCAGAGCTCCAACTTCTCCCCAGTGATGCCATTTCTTGCCCTGGAGTGCCCTTCTCCAGCTATGTCTGCTTGTCAAAATGGCATATACCCTTTAAGGTTTGACTTAAATGTCACCTCTTCCATGCTTCCACATAATGCTCCAGTGGAATTTAATTTATAATCTACTTCTCTCCTAGAACTCACTATGTTTTTTTTTTTTTTTTTTGACTTAGAATTATTGCATTTGACTCCACACCTGAGTTTCCCTTTCCATGCTGTGGGGTTCTACTGGGTGGCAGGCAGAAGCACTGGACTTAGCCTGACATCCTCTAGAGAATCTTGCAACCTGTCTCTCCTTTTATAAATGTTTATTGAATATAATTAGTACTTTTTAGTAACTAAGAAACCTCGACAATCTCTTATGAGTTGTTAGGGCTACTGGACCTGATGTGGGGATCACAAAGTTGAAAAAAACGCAGTCCTTCTCACCAAAAATGACTCAGGCTAGATACTAAGACAATCAGGAAATCTGTGATTGGTTAAAACAAAAGTCCTCTGTAAAATTAAAAATAAATAAATAAATAAATATATATATATATATCTGAGTTCAAAATAAAACAAAACAAAC
>NW_007763649.1:5769-6285 GCF_000696425.1 Galeopterus variegatus
GGTCAAACATTTATAGAAAAAAAGCAGAGAAGGAGTAATGAAATCTTGAGTAGTTACAGGTCTCCACGATCCCATTTTATAGGCTCTGCATGTCTCATATACCAGAACAATCAAGAAATTTTTGCTTTGGGAGATACATGCTAAAATATTTATGGTAAATTATCTTGGTGCCTGCAATTTGTCTTCAAGTAGTTCAGTTAAAAAAAAATCATGTGCACACAGAGAGAGCGAGACAGCAAGGGAGAAAGAGCGAGAGAGAGAAAGAGACTGTGATGAACCAAATGCAGCAGTATATAGAAAATTGGTGAACCTGGGTAAAAGGTATATGAGTGTTCACTGTACCATTCCTTCAATTTTCTTTTTTTGTTTTGCATTTGAAAATCTTAAATATAAAAAATTAGAGAAAACCCCCACAAACTTTTAGAAAAAGTAGATGTGATGAAGAATGTTTAAAGATTGGCCAGCAGTTGAAGAGCAATGGAATTTGTGACTGTAATAAACACCTGTAAATAAAGC
>NW_007763650.1:0-506 GCF_000696425.1 Galeopterus variegatus
CAAAGACACATATACCAGTATATTGTAGTAGACAGCTTTGCATTTTCAAGCAGAAACACAACTTAGAAAACTTTACTTTTAGTAAAGTAAAACTTTCATTTTGTTCCTTTTTTCTTGTACATTTCTATTTTTCCAGGAAAGGTATTACTGGCAGGATTGAGATCTTTGTTAATTTGCTGGCTATCATAATACCATGTATTAAAGTAACAAGTCCCATCTTTACTATTAATATTATTATTATACTATTACTATTCTTTTTATTGTATGAGTTTATGTTTTAATACATGCAAATATCACATAATGATTCAATCAAAATAGTTTGCATATCTACAACCTAAACACTTACCTTTTCTTTGTGGTTGTAATGTTTCAGAACCTTTTTTCCGGCTATCTTGAAATACACAATAAAATATTATTAGCTATTGTCACGCTAGAGCACCAGAACTTATTCTTCCTATCTAACTGTAACTTTTAAAATTTGTACTGGTCTACCAACCTTTCCCTAA
>NW_007763650.1:5766-6285 GCF_000696425.1 Galeopterus variegatus
CCTTCCTTCCTTCCTTCCTTTTGGCAGCTGGACAGTACAGGGATCCAAACTTGTACCCTTGGGCTTATATGGCTGCACTCTAACCAAATGAGCTAACTGGCCAACCCCTCAGTGTCCACATTTTTCAAAGAGGTCTGGGTTAGTAAATATAATTTAAAATATATATTTGTATTCATGTTGAAATTTATTTTTTTACTTAAACGATGAGGGGGAATATATTGTTCCTCTCCTTTCCCCCAAATTTCTATACTTTCTCCTCATTAAAAATATGCCTGCAAATGTCATATACAGCATCAGGCACTTTTTTCCCTACCTTGTACTTCTGTGGAACCAAGTGTTTAAGCTGTCCACCCTGCTCTCCTTTTTATACATATCCATTCATCTCAAAACTGAATTTCTGATTACAAACTTGTATAAAGTTCACATTTAGAGAAATGAAAGCTGCCATGTGTCTGGGCCAAAGACACATATACCAGTATATTGTAGTAGACAGCTTTGCATTTTCAAGCAGAAACACAA
>NW_007763651.1:0-240 GCF_000696425.1 Galeopterus variegatus
TTTTTCCTTTTTGTCTTTTTTCGTGACCGGCAACGGGATTGCAACCCTCGGTGTCATGCCCGCACCGCGCTCAACCAGTGAGCGGAACAGTCTTTATATGGGATCCGAACCCTCCGCAGGAGCGCCACCACGCTCCCAAGCGCTGCACTCTACCGAGTGCGCCACCGGGCCGGCCCACATTTTTACTTTTTAATCAGGATACAGCTAAGGTAACAGGCCTCCCAGCTCCCTGACACTCCT